>NW_017535407.1:750168-751318 GCF_001853355.1 Bactrocera latifrons
AAAAAAGATCATAGTTGAATGAAAATCACTGGGAAAGTATAAAATAATTAAACAATTATTTTTAACATAAATTTTGAAGTTACTTTAAAAAGTTGTAGATTTTTTTATTACCTATTCTTAGCTATCTTGCTCTGTTATCTAACTTATTTTACATTTGACTCTAAGTGTTGTGGAACATATAATGCTTGTAAATTTAACCACACTTCCCGTTCCTCTTCTTCAATTCGCATCCTCCTTTTTAGTGGGTTTCAATATCTTATAATTTTTTCACTCTTTTCCACTTTAAAAGTCTTCACTGGCCTTGTGTAGTAATAGGTGTGTGTCTCCACTATGATACTGCTATTTTACTTTGCCCCCAATTGTAGGCAGCAAATTAATAAAGTTAATATTAGGTATATTTTAATAAATTTGGCATAAAAAAAAAAAAAAAAAAGTTATGCAGCATTTTTTTTATGAAATTAATGTGAATATAACTATAATATACATAATTTTAACAGTTTGGCATGTAGGCAGTAATTTAAAGCTTCAGTTCCATGATTCCGGCTTCACCCAATTTGGGTAAACTTGGTTGTTTATAAAAGAAATTTGCATGCAGCTGTTTGTCTCAGTGTTAGTTATGCCATATTTTTATATAGCACGTAGAAATGGCACAATTTTCTTTTTGGCTTCTTTTTTTTTCAGAAGACCGTGGCTCATCTTTGTAGCTCTGAACTCTTAGTTTGTTTTTTCAAATTATATTGCTTTATTTATTCATATTTGACTCATATGGTATTTGTGCGGTGGCAAAATACATATTTACGTTTATATTTGCACCTGCAGTTAATTATTTATATACCAAATGCCGCATCTTTAGCCACCATCATGGAGTTAAAGCTTTCTTATTTGGTTACAGAGTTCATAAAATGTCAGTTTTCTCTTGCCGTTTGCGGTCTTGCATACATAACCGCGAACTATAACGGATTCTATGAGTATAAGTTTGACATGAGCGTATACAAAGTATTTGACAGTTTACTTTTAGTTTGTAAAAGCAAAGTTTTATATGATAGTTATAATTTAAGGAATTGAGAGCTTTTTGGAATCAGAAATAAACTCATAGAGAGTTTTTTTCGCTAACAACTCTAAATAAATAATATACTTATTTATGATTTAT
>NW_017535407.1:751472-759124 GCF_001853355.1 Bactrocera latifrons
CTATTTTGTAATTTTTAAAGATTCTAAATTCAAAGTTATTTTTTATTTGACTGTGACGTAAAGAGAAACATTTATATTTGTGCAAATTTTATAGCTGCGGAAACGAAACAAGAATATCTAAACTTCCGGTTCGTTCTCCTTTCAGCGGAAGCTCATAAAAGTAACTGTTAACTGTTAACTTTTGCTTTGCTTCATTTGTGCTAACAATGTCAATTTGTTACACCAAGTGAAATCTCGATAGCGTGCTAATTTGCCACAAAGTTTTAATACAGGGTGCGTCAACTCAAAGTGCAGTGAACGGTCTTTTCGAGATATTTTTTTACACTTTAGCGCTTTATATGGCACTGCGAAATTTTTTTATGAGTGTTTCTTTTTAAATTTAACAATAGCAAATTTAATGATTCCTTAGAGTATTCCAATAATTTTGATTGCGGTAAAGCGGTTATTCAGGCGCCAATGGCTGTCTTGAGCTCATTAAGATTCTCAAGATTGCTCTTCTATACTTTTTGTATCCTTCCGTAGTTTTCAATAGAACTCCATAGTGGCCCTTTTACTGCCACTGACTTCGAACATCGGCAGTAATTTTAATAATTTCGGCTCTTTGTTGGTTTTTATATATCTTTCCATGATGAAATTGCAATCCTTACCTTGAAAACCCCTATAATTCCGTCTGGAATATGTTCCTGTGTTTGGTAGACGAAAAGAGAGATACAAGTATATCATGATATATCATATTCTCACCTGGAAGTAGCTATTGAAATCCAATCTTGCTAGAACATAGTTTAATTTACTTAGATTTGTATCGAGCTGTTCCAGCTATTAAGATAGACATAATACCGGCCTCACTAGGACCAACCAAGAGTGACCTCTATAAACGATTTGATCAAAAAGTTTGCCATTTGGAGAACATGCGCCAAAAATGATGGGTACGTCTTATAAAAAAACTTGACAACCTGAAGATATACTTATACACTTTCTCATGAGTGCCCAGCTGGAGATCATGGGATCCACAAAGTATCAAAATCTGAAAGTCTATCTACAAAAAGCCTCATGGCGCCACCTAGTGGGCAGCACATGGTTTGAGCACAGTGAAAAAACGTGATAAAAAAGATGTGAAGTATTTACGATAGTGCATGAAAAGGAGACTAAATTCTTACCTACCTATATACCTGAATAAGACCTAACACAAATGAGATGGTATATTCTCCAAGCATTCAGCAGAGTTCCCAGATTCCCTTAATTCCAATATCATTATTTTTAGATGGATTTCTTTCTAGCAGTAATATTCTAGAATCTTACCTCTTCTTAGAAACTGTTCCAGAAGCAAGCCAGCATCAAGTGTTGATTAAATCCAGATTTTTTTTACTCAGAAATAGCTTTTTCACGCCATGTTAATTACATTTAAAATTCCCTGCTTTTTGCATCTGCCATTCTTCATTCTCTCCTGTGTTAAACGATTTTGCTGCTTATTGTCATTACTTCGCTTTTTATGGCCTCATTCATTCACAGGAAGGCACTATGCCAGCTTAATGCTGCAGAACGGTGGTCAATTCCCACAACATTAATTCCATTAACACTGCCGGCAAAATCATTAGCATAAGCTTAACAGCTGTACATAATACATACTAACAGAGTGTTAAGAATTGTGGCTAAGCGAAAGCAAGAAGCAGCAATAGTTTTACAAAAAAAATAAGAATGTATAAGTTTACTATGTATGTCAAATGGTTTTTATGATATGAAGGTGTAAATAAATATACGATATATATATATGTATATATGAACAAATATATGTCAATAAAAGCTCAACGAAAACAATTTCCATTTTCTTCCACAACTGCTTTAAAGCAGTTTTTGTAATAAGTCAAATAGGAATCAAAATTAAATTCACAATCTAGCATTACTTCCTTCCATGCCTGATAGCGCGTAGAAAATTTTATTGCAACACTTCTACTGCATTGTTAAGTGCACTCTGAACACTTTCACAAGCAGCGAACTTCTTGACACACTTTGATAGCGCAACAGCTTGATGAATTGCATTTGATTGCCGCTATCAGCTGGATTAGTAAATAACTGGAGCAAGCGGCGATTAGAATGTCTTTCACAATTGCATTCTATTTGGGCTTTCCCAAAAATATTACGCTAGTAATAGAAATTAATATCAATCTAATCGTTGTTAAAAGTGATAAATAATATATATAAGGTGTGTCGTCTTTTAATATATTATGTGGTGAAAAATTGAGTAACTTTGATATTTTCTAACCGTTTAAGTTAGCCAGACAAATTTTGGAAACCTCAATTCAGTTTAGATGCACACACTTTCATTTTTAAACACTGGAACAAAATAGATAATTTGGTAAGCGATGAAGCCTGTTTTACAATGACTGGCAGTAAAAAAGCAAAAAAATAAAAATAAAAATAATAAAATAAAATTATGAGTGACTTAAAGAGTACGGTTTTTGTTCGCCGAAAGAGGCCTCTACTTCTGAATTACCTACTCAATCCGAGGAATCACCTCTTCTCAAGAGTTATTCTACGTTGACTTTCGAGGCGGACATTGTTGTTGGTATTAATGCTGGTTCCTAGATAGACGAACTTATCTACGACATCAAAATTATGATTGCAATGATATCGATGTCAAGCAGATATATGCTCTTGTAGAAGATTGTACCTTCTCGATTCAGCTCTGCAGCTCGAATTATTTTCTCCAAGAGTAAATTGAAGAAGTCATCGTAGGCTCATCACACTGTACTTGGCGCAGATTGACGCATTTAAATGCCAATCATTGTTCATGCTTTCGCCCGATCATAATCTACAAAGAAGCTGATGTATGTTCATTTCATTGCCACCGTATTCGAATATCTCGCCCGACAATCCATCGGCCCACACCGTTTTGTTGTTTTTCATACCGGTAATTGCTTCTTCATTGTGAGGCTACGTTGGCATGTCTGCTCTATCGTTATCGTCTATCGATTAAGGGATCGGGTTCACCATCTTCTGTTGTTAGGCTTTCACTGTCATTGTTCCCTCCCTTTGAGTATGTTCTGGTGATCAGTCACTAGATTGTAAAATTTTTATTTTATTTTATATGTAAATTATTGTTTGTAAGAGACCGGTATTGTTTCATATTACTCAGTCAATAATATATGTATATATTTACCTAGCTTAATTACCTTTAGTAAGTTCGTTAGAGGATATTTTCAAGATACACCTGAGCTCAGACAAACTGAGTTTTGAAATCGAAAATTATAGTCGCAGTAGAGCAATACCACTTTTCGAATAGTATTAATCGGTTAATATTCATAGGAACTATTAGTTACAGACCGGATTTCAGGTTATCCGAATAATTTTAAGAGTTCTATTTGAATCATTTGGGACACTTTCAGATATCCCAGCCAACTCGTGAGAACTGAGATTTAATGCCTGAGCAAATTTGTATCGACCTCTATTTTTAGAACATTGCAGTCCAAGTGCAATCTCTGGGTCAGCGGCCAGACCTAACCAAACCCCTTATAGTTGTGGTGTTTAACTTATCTTCTCGGTATTTCACTTCTCATATCATTCACCGACATTGAACTTGAAGATTTTTTTTTCATGTTACAACTAACCTAAATTGACACGCATTAAATTCGGTACTCTAATAAAGTATATAGTGTAGTTGAGGTTGGGGTGATTTAAAAACTAGATTAAACAACAAAATCTGTAAAAGCTTGCATTTTATGTCAATTTATAAAAAACCGCAGCTTGTTTTAGAGGTCACCTTTTGTTAACTATGCATGCGTAGAAACTCCCACGAAGCGGAAAGCAAAACCTTTAACAATACATAAAAAATATTATTTTTGGAATATTTAATATTCAGTACAACTACTGGAATAAAATAAAACAATATAGTAGTAGAAATTACAAATTCATAATAATTAATCTGCTGAAAAGTACGTCAAAGCATAGTAATACCTTTTCAGTTTTAAATAAAGCTGTGAGTTCAATGATTCACTTTGTGTAGATACGAGTTATGTAATTAGAGTATAAGGCCTTATTTCACCTGCTACAAGCTCTACATCTCACTTTCAATACAAATACAACAAATTTGCATATTTTGTTAAAAGAACTTAAAAATTTCGAATATTGTTAGACAATAGGTAGGTAGGCAGGTAGCMATGCTTCCACATGGGCATAATTAGCTTTGGATGTGCTAATTTTATACACTATCGTATTACATTATAATCTTGTCAATCCGTTTCATCATTGCGCTCAAACTATTTGGTGCTCTCAATTAAACTACTATGCCAGTCATTCAAGTTTCTTTTTCTGGTGGGTTCAAGTTATTCTCTGCCCGCTTTGTAATGGAGCTGCACATAAAGAGAAAAAGTGAAAAACAATTTCCACATTCCCTTCCACCTTGCAGTAGCAGTAAATATTGGTATAAGGCAGCCCCGTTTTAACTTCCTTAGAACCTTCCTCTCGAAAACTCGTGACGTCGACTCATCAGATGTTGTCATCGTGAATGCCTTTGCTCCATTTAACAGGACGGGAATAATGAGTGACTTATAGAGTTTTCTTTTTCTTAATCGAGAGAGGACTTTACTTCTCAATTGTCTACTCAGTCCAAAATAGCACCTGTTGGCAAGAGTTATTCTGAGTTGATTTCTGAACGTAATTTTTAATAATCTTTGATTTTAATGCTGTCATGCTTGGCTTATACTTCTAGCTAGATATTGATTACCATATTTTCTGAGTTATATATTGATCCTTTCCAGCGGGAAGGTATTAATTCCATCTCTGCTTTGTCTAAAGAAACTCTTAGCTTCACTAATTCGATTGTCTTTTCATTGCCGAACTCTTAAGGCCGTCTGTATACCTAGCACATCCGTTAGGAAGATGCTGGCTAAGTTTGGTAGACAGATAGAGAGAGAAAGAGACGCATTCTGAAGTTCAAAACATACTGTAACGATTGTCTTATTGGATGGTTTTTATGTCGATTTTATCCACCTTACTGAACTATTTTATTTTCTATTTATCTCTCTGAAATATGTTCTATTAAGTCATGATTTGTTTTCCGTATCTAAGTTTTGGGGATACAAATATGTAGCAAGAGTTATTATATTTGGTGGAAGTAGAACTTTCCAGAAATATGCAGGAACAATCTTCGGTCCAAAATATAAATAGTATATAAGAACCTTACTAAAGCGTTCTTTTTTATACCCATATGTATGTCAGATAGTTTGAATTATGCTAGTTCTTAGTTCGATTAACCACTCCCCAAGGTTTTGTGATTTGAAGACAGATGACGTCTGATGTTTTAAAAGAATTTCTGGTAACTTTCATTGGTTTATGTTCAACCAAAAATATATTTCTAATAGATAATAATGTCATTGCAAATTAAAGTTTTTATAATATTAATTTTAATTAAATTTTCTTTAGTTTTAGCATTCCACGTCAAAATCAGACAACGCGTAGCATCATGACCTTCTACTGGTGGTCACATTGGTTCTGGATAACAACATTGAGTAGTGAGTAAACTGTGAATATTGAAAGAAATATCAAATTTAAATATTCTCACAATATCTATAGCTATCCTTCTGAGCATAACCCTCGTACACACATATCCAAGCCAAGAGATTTCCTTAGAGTACAATCAAGATAGTAAATCCGTGAAAGCGGTGACAAAACTACATCAGACGACGACGAGTTTAGAATGGTCCACAACAACACCAGCTACACTAGTGACTACGTCCAATAAAAACACCGAATTAGACACAGTTGTGGCACCAATAATACAACAGCAAATTAACCACAACGCCGGCAGTACAGATGAAGAGCTGGTCTCTGAAGATGTAGACACGAAACAAGTTGCGTCAGCTTTTAGTGAGGTAGAGGACACTTCCGAGCACGAAAAAGAGAACATTGTAGAAAATGAAGACCGGTCAACAGCAGAAGAGGTTGAGTATAAACGATCTGCAGAGAGTTACAATAAAACCATAGAAGAGCCAAAGAGGCTTGCGGATGAAGAAAGCGTTGAGGAACCACGAGTCGCTGCGGTCGTAGCTGAGCAGCGATCAGCCTCCATTGAGGAAAGCAGACAAAAATTGAACCGCGCTAATGAAGAGCTGAGCAACTATACAAACAGCACTCGAAAACGCGATGGGATCAGGTGCGTATTTTTGGAAATCTCTCTTCATTTTATAATACTTTAAATATTTGTCTAAATTTCAGAGGCAATGCAACCTGTGTGAATTGTAAGGCGGGAGCGCACGAGCCCAACAGCACCGCGGAGGCCACGCGCACACTCGAAGCGCCAAAAGCCTTGACTAACAACTCGACTACGACTGCGGTCAACGCGAACTCGCGCATAGACTCTCTGCATTCCGGCACACTGGAGTGGCTGAACCCGATGGCGGCATCCGCAGCGCTCCCAGTGCCCAAATTGCTGACCAACGCGCCACAAGCGACCGACATCGATCGTGAAGTAGTCACAGTGCCAACAGAGTCTGCGACAGTCGACGTTGCGGCGGCGGCAACGACACAGCAACGCATACCCTTTACGTTGGAGAATGCCAATAAAGAGGACGAACTGCGACGTGCCGAAAGCGAACATCGTTCACGCAAATCGAAAGTGCTCTCAGCCGAGTACAAGCACATCAATCGCTACATCAACTACTCGTCGGACAGCAAAAGTCTGCTGACGCGTAGCGCCGCCACAACGCCCAATGATTTCGGTGGCGTTGAAGAGGGCAACATTTCCTCGGAGGCGCTTTCGATACAGGTGAGTGTAATTACACACTTTTACTTCTGTGTGTTCTAATCAAGTGCCGTTACTTGCAGCGCACGTACTTCTTGGACGCTGGCGCGATCTCAGCCATCTGCTTTACCATATTTGGTGTTTGTTGTACGGTCGGCACTATTGGCATAGTGCTGTATCGGCGTAGGTACGTGAATAAGCCGCAGGCGCTGAGCGAACCCGATTCGAGTGTCTACATCGATGATAGCACGATGCGTGTAAGTGTAAGGAATCGTTTACAGAGGCAATGAGCTTTTAATGGCTGCGTTAATAAAGTTAATTTCTTTTGACGATTTACAGGATAACTCTGATGAGATGTACAGCTTGGACAATGACTCCTTTCTCAACTCACTGGAGGCGATGACAATACAAAACTACTGGACGGACACCGTTAAACATACAAAGCTTTAATTTCCTTTACAAAAACAAAAACCACAAACACATATATATGTACATATGTATGTGTATGTACCACTTATATGTAACGTCATGCACACGTATATAAATAAATGTGACGTGTGCGCGCGTATATAAAAATATAAAATAGTGAATTAGTTTAAAATAATAGCATGCATATTTGAAGAATTATAATATAATTAAATTAATGAGCGTCTACTAAACTCAAATTAACATAATCATTAAGTTTACACATTTAGCTGTTAATAATTGAGATTGAGATTGGAATTTTATATATATCTATATGTTACTTAATTTCATGTTTTACCGTTGCGCACTGCGTGTGATTAGTAAGCAAGTCTCGACAGTGTGTTGAAACATTGAATGTAGTGTTAATATTATTTACTAATTCAATTGTTTATTGTTTGTAGAGACATTTGTTAAAAAATATTTTTAGTTTAATTTAATGGTTTTATTTTTT
>NW_017535407.1:760365-774155 GCF_001853355.1 Bactrocera latifrons
TTTTTAATTTTAATATTTCCGTAGACAAATTTTAATTTCAATTCAGCTAATCTTCTATATTTACGAACTTAAGTTATAAAAATGTCATAATGAAGCGTATTTTGGTAATTTCTTTGAAAACTAGAAGATAATTTCTGTCCAGAATCTTGTGATTCAATATAAATCAGCAGTTGGTTGCTTACGCTACGCATAAATTAAAATAAAATGTTTTCTGATTTAAAAATTTTTAATACCAGTCAAGATAGAAAAGACTAACCAACTAACTATTTTACTTTTTATTCTGTACCGTTATTTTAAGTTAGAATCTTTAACCTCAAATAATTAAACTAGTTTTTTTTTGTTCTAATTCTTTTTAATGTTGTTCTTTTAGTTTCTTTGTACAATTGTATGTATTTTTGTTCCTTATTATTATAGACTACACAAAAGTACATTCAGATACCGTTCGTTAATTCTTCATCAGAATCATTCCTTCCAAATTATATTAACAAAAAAAAAAAAAAAAAAAAAAAAAAAAAAAAAAAAAAAAAAAAAAAAAAAAAAAAAAAAAAAAAAAAAAAAAAAAAAAAATGGAGAAGAAAACATAAATTTAAGTATTGTTAACATTTTAAATATATGACAGCATTGATTTAAGCAAACATCTAGTATAATGAGACAAGCACTTACCTATTAATACAAAAATTTAAATAATATATATGGATTTCTTTAACAAATAAATAATATCGAAATACGATTTTGACGTTCATTTATTTTTTTAAATTTAAAAATATAATTATAATTAGATAATATTATTTAGTTTACTTCTGCTTACCAAAAACATTTAAAAAAAGTTAAAAAAAAAAATGCCGCACGAACGAAAAAGATCAAAAAAAAATTTTTAGAAGGTATAGTCGTCAGGTTTGCGTGGCCACGAGTGTACTTAAATGTTATGGCCAGGAATTTGGCTTTATTATAAATATAAGAGTTGTAATTAACCTTTAAATATGATTTCGTACAAGGGATCAAGCAGCTGACTCGAGTAAATTGCAGCCGATAGCCGAATTGCTATTTTCGACCACTTTTTGGAGCCAAATATTTTCTTCCGAAGAGTCAATCGTCTCGGGTTTGTCTGCGCAGACAAGTGACAACTCATAACCCCACAAAAAATTAAAAGCTTCCCAAAATAAATTGATTGTTTCATTAGTTGTACATGCCAAGTGTTATCCACATCAACATCGTCCAATTCAGGCATGAAAATCTCATTAATTGTGGCTCTACTACTGTGGCCAAAAAATATTTTTTTATTTAAATTTTGTCTATCTGTGACATCTGTGCCAAATGGAGAAAACGTTCACAAAACGTTGGGGCCAAGGGGATACTTTGAGGGGACTACATAGATTTTGAAGAATAATTTAAAAACGTTGATATTATGAAGAAAGTCTCACTATTTTTAGTTCTTAGTGGCATAGCGTTCCCCATTGACTGAAATACGGTGGCCGACTTCATTTTTGAAGAAATATAGGCAAATGAGACCCTCTACCCATAGATCGAACTAAATAGTAACTTTTTGAGAATGTAAAGACCTCTCAATAATGTCTTGTGGACTATTATGACTCCAAATGTGACAACTTTGTTGAGTACATAAGTAACTCTTTCAACAAAAGTAAGGTTCACTTCTGAACAAAATTTTCTTGTGGAAATCATGATCGCTGCCTATTTTGTTTTTTGCGCTTATTCTTGCACTTGATGATCGTTCGTTTCGACACTGTCTTAAAGAGCATAGGGCCATACTGTACCATCGCATCATCATATCGAATATATGAATTATATAAACTGCTTAAAACTTTATCTTATCAAATGGCTACGACTGTATGCATAATACCAAAATTACTTTCTTGTACAGTGTAAATATTGATTTTATTTTTAGAATTTTTGTTTTGTTCCAATATTTTTTTTTAAATAGGGTCATTCGAACTTTCATTCGTTTCATTGCTCTGTTGTGATATTTGTGAGTTGCGGCTTTCAAGTGATATTTTACTCTTGCGCCTGCGCACCGATTCCATGGACTGAGTGCGTTTCTTCAGCGACAATTCCGCTTCGTTCATGAGGCGACAATTCTCGACAAAAGCAACCAAAGCGGGACTATTTAAGCTGTTCGCCACAAGCAAGGCTTCGTCGAGTATCTCTTTCGCACGTTCCACTTTATGGAGCACCGCATGCGATTTGCAAATCAGAATGGTGCTCAAGAAGCGCCAGACATTGCTGTTGCAGTTTTTAGACTCTACCAAAATGTAAATAACAAGTGAGTAAGATTGTTTGAATGAAGTTGATACGGAACGGAAAAGAAGTAATACAGACCTTCAATTGCTTTGCGCGCCACCGAACAGCACTCATCGAATCGGCTCTGCCCCAAATGACTTCGTGCGATTTCGTGCAGCAGATAACACTTCTCAATCGAGTATTTTGCGAAATGTATGCGTTTCTCCAAACGCGCTAAATATTTCCTAGATGAGCGGGAGAAAACTTTTATTTTGAGTATTATGTAATCGAATATAAAAGTCTATAAAAATGTATGCCTTGAAAAACGAAACATCGAAAAAAATTTTTTTTTCATAAAAATATCAAATCTTGTGGGTAAGCGAAAGTGTAATAGGTTAGAATTTATGGTATACCTATCCCTTAAATTTATAATGAGTGGGTTTCGAAAACCCCATAGCAAACTCACTTGTAAGCAATCATAGTATAATCGGTGGCATCGGGTTCCGTATATGTGGACTTATCGCCGAATACAAAAGTGACAGAACGATCTTTATTTTTGTCGGTGGGTATACGTAGTAGGTGCATTAAATTTGTATTTTTCTTGCTTTCAGTTGCAGAATTGCCTTCATTTGGCTTAATATAGCGATCAGTGTAGGCTAGCGCTAAAGTGTTATAAACTTCGTTGAGAAATTCAAATTTCCATGGCATGACACGATGGGTCTTCAACACGACATAGTCGCCCATAACTTCCTCGACATATTTACTGAGTTTCTGGAAATTCAACAAAAGGATGACATAAAAAAATATTTGAAAATATTAAACAAATATTTTCAACACGAATTCACTCACAGCAATTTGTCCCATAGCCCGCAGCTGTCGTATCGTACGCAATATTGTCAACATATTACGACGAGTTTGATACTGTATGTGATTCAAGTGCGCTTGTCGATGCTTCTCCCATACCTCCTTATCCGGACACTTGCGCATTTGCTCATTGTAGAGTGGGCTGCGAGCTTGCAACATTTTCTAAATATGTGTAGAGGGAATGGTTCTGAGTACCATGGAAAAGAGTAATATGCACTTAAGCATATTTTTCATATTTCAAAGTGGGTAGAGATTCCAAGGAGAACCAAAACGAAGTCAAATGGAGTAAAATATTAAGTTAGGTTTAAAGGTCGATCCTAACAAAGATAACACTTGTACAACCTATATCCGGTTCGCGTGGTAACTAGAACTTCAATAAAATTGATCTTTAAGATCCTCATAAATCAACCAAGCGCCTTGAAACAATTACAGATTTATTGAAGCGACTAATGTCAGTTTCGGTTATATCTCCTAGTTCAGGGAAATTTTGATTAATGAGATGTTAGAACCTGAGTCTTATGTAGATAAACTGGATAATTGAAGAGAAAATGTGTGGATTTTTCCACCTCAACTTATTTTGTAAAACTTGTACAGTTTGCATCCGATTTGATTTTTAGTTACAGCATAAGTACCTATTGAACAAAGCCCAGTAAGAACTCCTATTTTTTTTCTCTGTTCTGTTGTCTGCGGTGTCTCCTCTAGCTAGGCCATCGGCTATGATGTCTCCAGCATTTTCTCTATGACCAGGCATATGACGAGTCTGATAATGAAGTAACTGTATACTATATCTTATCTTGTGAGCTTTGATATTGCTTAAGTAACTTTGAAACACAGTCTACGAGTTAGTATTGTCACTCAGCTGTCGGGAGTGAATGCTCACATCCCTGCACTTCGGAGCAGTAAGTTTACTGTTACTTTAATAGCAGACGCTATTACTGCAATAATCCGGTGGCTAAGCTTAACGAAAGACTCCTTACAGAAACCTGCCCTCCAATCTTCCCTTCTAGCCTCGGCCCATCCATAAAAAAGTGTCTTATTTTCAGTGACTTTTCCCCATAATGATGAATCGGTATGTGAGCTAATATGGTCTAAATTTAAAAGGAAACTAATTTCAACGTGACTTTGTTTCAAGCCCTTCCTTTAGCGGATATTATCGAAGCTATCCTGCTCCATGCCCTCTAGGATTTCGCAAGCCTCTTGAATATTTTTGAGAAGCTTCATGTAAAAAAGCCGAAACCTCTTTGATTCCTGCTTGGCTTCATTAATTAATCTTACCAAAAACTTCTTCAGCACATCGTATTTGGTGTTGGTCAGATGACGCAAAAATGGTGTGGAAACTTTGCACTGCGGCAACAATAAATTTCCATTATCGCGCAGATCCTTAAGAAACAGTACATCGATCCAACTTTTGTTGTAATATATTTGATTGAAGACTTTGAAGGCGCGTTCACGTCTGGCGATCTCGCGTGGCGACAACAGCAATTCCTATAATTTGTGAGAAGAAAGAGTATATGCTATTTCTTGAACCGATTTCATTTCTTACCTCCTTCTCGAGTATGCTGAGCACATCACATTTACCCTGTTCGCGCAATATCTTCCACAAAGGACGCGGATCCACGTACTTCTCCTTCTCCAATTGTTCCAGTACTTTGGCGAAAATCTTCTCATTTCTTAATATGAAGGGGCCCAGTGTCTCGCCAATGGAGTCTTTGAAATTTTCATCTACCACAATTAAACGGTTCTGAAATGCGGACACCTTCTTGCCGTAGAACTTGTGTGTGTTGTCGTGAAGCTCGACTTTGCAGTTCTCGAATTGGTTCAGCTCGTACAAGGCATCGCAGATCTCCAGATTGATTGGTGCATTATTCGGCTCGATGGCTGTGAAAAGAATCAGAAAAATGTTGCTTTATTTGTTAGGTGATTATAGCTGTAGCTCGCCTGTATGTACCTCCAGCTGCCAGTCCGTCTTCGAGCGCGCCCTGTGTCTGCGCGATGTTACGCTTGCACTGACTGCGGAAGTAAAGGGCACGCGAATCATCGTTCTTCAGCTCCAGCGATTTGTCATAGTACTTCGCCGCTATGTCCAATTGTTGTTTGTGCGTGTAAAAGAGACCCCAGTCGCGGTAGATCAGCTGTACGTGCTCGTCGCTCCAAGCGATCTTCTCCCATGGCAATACCGGTACTTCTTGCATTTAGCTGATTTATTGATTTACTTCTATGTATTAGTTCAAATTGTTCCCGATAAATGAAAAATGCGATTCGGACGGATTTCGTTGTTTTAAATATGCAGAATTGACCAATTTATTTATTAAAAAAATTTATTTCAATTTTTGTGGCAATAAATGTTAAAAAAATATTATTTTTCTGCTGTCGGTTGATCGTAATTTTAATTCCGAATATTTTTGCCTGTATATTTGAGTTCTGAACAATTGTACTTGAAAAATTGGGAGCAAAATTTACAATGAAACAAATACATACTATTTTGAAAATAACGCGATGTCAATTTTCATTTTGGGTGCAAAGAGTTGTAATGCTGGTTGTATTGCAATTAATACCAGTTAAACATGAAATTCGAATTCAGTTAAGGCATAAAGTTAGTTTGTGAAAATGCAGGACCCTGAGATGTCATCTCGTACACTCAGGTGGAGGCGAAATCATGGTCAGCGCTAAGTATGAAACATTAAAACCGATAATCGAGATTAGTTATGTGGCCTTCTCAAATACCTTAATTAATTTATAATATGAACAAGAATGATGTAATCAATTTCGTCTATAACGTTCAATAATCCATTCAAACTCAGTAATATTTGATTGTTCTGGAATCAGAACTGATCTGAATTGTGAACTTCTATTTTAAAGATATTTTTATGAATAAGATAATGGTAAATTGAGATTTCTTGAGCTAAGAAATATCCACAAAGCCTTAAAGGTTAAAAAAAGTATTTGGAAGTATATCATAAGAACCACCTCGATACAAATCTAAATAAATCAGACTATATACAGGTGAGAATACCCGCTAGACGTAAATGTAGAAGAGACTTGGTAGGGGAGGAGAGTAATCTCTAAATCTATGTCGCTGGGTCCAAAATGGACTGAGATGCAGGAACGGAAATATACTCCAAGAATTTGATATCTTTCCACTCTCTTTCCGTCTACCTAGATATAGACAGTCTGCGTAATATTTTTGAATATATGTGACCTGGTCTACGAAAAGGGAGCTAACGTGCGAAAACTAGTTTTCTGGGAAACAGCTGTTAAAAATCTCATCTTCCATCCGAATCAACTAAGAAGTGAAAATTGATTTTTTGGATTTTTTGACACCTAAGCCCCCTTTCCGTAGACCAGGTCACATATATGGAAGTATCCATAAAGCGACCGTCAGGCAGCATTATTAGTGGAGTCGTCGCAAACGATCAATTTCAAAGTACTTTCCATTTTTGAGGTGGGAAAGAAGGTTCAAAGTAAACATAAATAAAGATGGTTAGCTACTCGCAACACTGCAAACATTTATACGGACGGTGGACAATGAAGTTGGTGCGGTTATATACTGTCCGAAATTAGCCATAAGGCAGCTTTTTAAGTTGCTGCGCCACTGCAGTATATTCCAAGGTCTGTGATATTGCAAAATCCGCGGCGCTGGCCTCTGATGCACCTGATGGAAATTTCAGAGTCAATATCTACGAAGACAGCCAATCAGCAGTCAAGACAGTAACCTGGTATCGCATATCGGCCATAATCATGGACCTAGTAATTAAACTAGTCTATACGGAGCTCATTGGCCTACCAGATTAACCTAACCTAACTTAACCTATTTTATAGGTCCAGGAAAAGTATCTACAGACTTACAGATACTATGACGAAGAATTGGGAAGTGGGAGAACATGCTTTAAAAATGGAAATGCGCTATAAGTATACTTGCCACAGCTGCAAACTCGAAGACAGTAAGGAAACGGTTCTACACTTCCTCTGTGAGTGCTCAGTGCTATCACAAACCAGACATCGAACACTTAGAATCCATCAAATATCAAACCTTGAATGTCTTTCTATAAAAAGCATAACGGAGGTAGATAGTGGGCACCAAATGATTTGTATACAACGATGAAACGTTATATAAAGGTCTAACGGATATCGTTTGTTACATTAAATCTTTTGTCATATCGTTCGAGCCATTTGTTTGCTTAAAATCACTTGTAGGATTTTTCATAGACCAAGTAGATAATACGATAAGTTTAATGTGTTTTGGAATACTTAAAAACACTCTCGGGGTTCCAATAAGGTCACATTCGAAATTTTTTGCGAATCGGTTCAGGGATTTCGAAGTCTTTAAAATGCAAACTTAATAGGAATTTGTTCAAGGTTTCATTAGATCCGACTACACTCGATCTAACGTGTAAAAAAAAATCAATTAATTAAAGAAACAATTTTAAGAACATCATAAAGGTGTTAAGGTCTTTGGCTGAATCCTTACGTTTATTAACTATTTTTAAGGATCGGCATTGCATTACATACATTATATGAAAATAATTTTGGTTTACACAGAAACTCAACAAAACGAAAGTTCATTCAAATTCATCATCGTCCTTCTTCTCCTCCTGGTTGGTATTGCCCGAACCACTGGAATTTTGCGACAAGTGACTGCTGACAATCGACGAACGACTCTTGCGCCTGCGCACCGAGTCCACGGACTGAGCACGCTTCTTCAGCGATATTTCCGTTTCGATTGATACGCGACACACATCTATGAAGTGTAAGAGTTCTTCGCTCTTTAGCAAAGTAGCGCAGTCGTAAGCCTCATTGAGCGCATCTCGGCCCCTTTCGACTTTGTGTAACACGGCGTGAGATTTGCAAATGAGCAACGTGCTCAAAAAGCGCCACAAGTAGCTGTTGCAATTCTTCGATTCTAAATAGAGAAAAAGTTAGTACTCAGCGATTTAGAACAAAATTTGTTGGAGCACCAACCTTCAATGGCCTTCCGCGCCACAGAGCAACACTCTTCAAAGCGGCTCTGCGACAAATGGCTCTTTGCGATTTCATAGAGCAGATAGCACTTTTCAATCGAATACTTGGCGAAATGCATACGCTTCTCCAAGCGTGCCAAATACTTTCTAAAATTATTTGAAAAAAAAAATATTTCTTGAAATTGTTTTCTTTACTTTTTACTCAACTCACTTGTAAGCCAGCAGCGGATAATCGATAGCATCCGGCTCTTGATATGTGGACTTGTCTCCGAACACGAATTTCATGCTGCGGTCTTTATTCTTATCGATGGGTACTTTTAAAAGGCGTGTGAGACGATTACGTGTATCATAATGAAAATTCATGTCCGGTGGTGCGGTGTAAATGTCGGCATATGCTAGTGCCAAGGTATTGTAGACTTCATTGATGAATTCGAATTTCCACGGCATTACGCGGTGTGTCTTCAATACCACATAGTCGCCCATTACTTCCTCGACATATTTGCTGAGTTGCTGCAGATATATGCGGGTTATAAATTAGTGTAGTAAAATGTGAATATATGTATTAAAAGAGAGAAGACACCCGTATAAACCAAATATTTTGAGATCTTAGGTCTTCAAAAACTAGCATATTGAGGGACGTTAATCCACCACTTTTACCGATGATAAATGAGTGAGGCTTCCTAGAAGTTTTCAACACTTTTTAAGAAGGGACCAGAGAAATTTCGACAATGCGAGTCGCTGCCAAAGTATTCTCAAAGACCTGAGTACAATATCGTCGAATATTTGACAATAATAAACCGACGTCCTTTTAGTCCGATTAGTTAGAGCAGAAGTTCCCAAAAACTCTTAGGAATGTACTAAAATATTTTAGCTCAAATGTCGGGAATGAAATTCGTCGACATAGACCGCGAATCATAGAAAATCCCCATTACAACGAAATTATTCCGAAAGTGAAAAAACTGGTTACAATCCAGAGGAATATTTATTTATTAAGAGACCCAAAGTAGTTTTGTTTTGGACAGGTTCCCCACTGCTCCGATTGTATTCCTTACAATATAGATCACTGCATCACAGAATCTTCTCTTGTAGGTTCCTTCTCGGCTCTCATACCTGCGCTGGATTTGTGGGCGATGGGAAGCCAATGGAATTGCCGAAAACTGCAAAGCCGATGAGCTAGTTAAAAAATTCGCCCTTTCCCCAATTTCATCGATAGCAAGCGAGTTTCTAGAACTTGTACGACTGTAAATCCTTCTGGTACAGAATGAACCGTAATTGATCTTCCGAAGTAATTTCTGACTGGACACTTTCCGATAGTTTCGCACACGGTATGGCAAGTATTTTGTCGGATACTCTTTGGAAAGCGAAGTGGAATCATCTTGTCTCTTACTCATCTATTTCCTGATATTGGCAGATAAGATAGCAATATCTCGGTAGATATACCTTTGGTGAACCTTGCTAAGTGGATGGGTTTGATATTAACATCTTTTAAAAATGTTTGGTAAACTCAAAACGCTTCGTCGTTCTATGAGAATCTGGTGATCCACTTGGAATTTATGGGTCGCTGCTTGACGCCAACTGGAGATTCCAAGTGTAGGCAGGTCCTTACTTGGACCACTTGGTCTCTCCCACTGAGTGGAGGTTGGAGGATGGAGTCAAGTGTAGAAAATCACGCAAGTGAGTAAGGTTCTCGAAATCAGAGCGCCAACTTGGAAGTTGTGGTGCGTTGGGTTTGGGATCCGCTACTTAAAACCCCCCAAATGAAAAGGAATATGAATTAGTTACTTACTTTAATTTTGCCCACAGCGCGTAATTGCCGTATTGTACGTAAGATCGTGAGCATATTACGACGAGTTTGGTATTGTATATGATTCAAATGTTTCTGACGCTGAGCTTCCCAAATCTTTCTATTGGGACACTTACGCAACTGCTCAGTGTAGACCGGACTACGTGCTTGTAACATTTTCTAGTTAGCCGAAAATAGATAAAATTAGAAATTAATATTTTTTATTATACTCAGTGTTTGGTATACTCATTACCAGGAACTTTTTAACCACATCATATTTGGTATTCACGAGATTCCGCAAAAATGGCGTGGACACTTTGTTCTGTGGCAATAGTAAATTGGGATTTTCGCGCAGACTCTTCAAAAACAATACATCAATCCAACTTTTGTTGTAATATATTTGATTGAAGACCCTAAAAGCGCGCTCCCTTCTGGCAACCTCTCGTGGTGACAGTAGTACCTCCTATAAAATGGAAAGTTTTTACCTTCGTCGGTAATATTTAGGGCCGCAGATTGTTTACCTCCTTTTCGAGTATGCTGAGCACATCACATTTACCCAGCTCGTTTAGTACTTTCCATAGTGGTCGTGGATCAACGTATTTCTCACGCTCTAAAAATGCCAAAACATCAGCGAAAATCTTCTCATTTCTTAGTATGAAGGGGCTCAACGTATCGCCGACGGTGTCGTTGAAATTTTCGTCGATCTTAAATGAGAGATAGAGAGATATGTTAGATGAAATCCCAAAATGCATTTGCTCTTCTATCAGGAGCTATATTCAACTTACCACAATAAGCTTATTTATAAACCTTGTAGCTTTTCTGCCGATATATTTTCGAGAATTATTATGAAGTTCTACCTTGCAATTTTCAAACTGATTCAACTCGTGTAGCGCTTGACATATTTCTTGATTAATGACGGCATTTTGAGGTTCGATCTCTGGAGAAAATTAGTTTTTAAAGAAAATAAAATGAAAATATGTATCTCAAAAAGATTTTTCATAACAAGTGGGACAATAATTCAAAGAAGTCTATCAGAAACGCAAAATCTATTCGTGAATACAAGTGAAATCTATTCCCAGTGGCATCGAGATAAAACCGGGGCTTAGTGTTGATTGCATTGAATTGCCGAAGAAAAAAATTTACAAAATTTTATGTTAGAGCATCAATTCTCTCTGAAAACTCTGGGTCTAGAGGAATTGTCCCCGTTTATGCGAAATTAATCAGTACCGGCTACTTTAGTATGTGTATGTCTATGGATCTATTAAGAGGAATGATAATATAAATCAAGAATCTCGAATTCTCGCTTTTCGTTTTGGATTTTCAAATAAACGCGTCTGCAAAGTGCATATTTGTACTCACCCAACGCAGCCAAAGCGTCCTCCAAGGCGCCCTCTGTTTGCGCAATGTCCCGTTTACAAAGACTTCGGTAAACCAGCGCACGAGCATCGTCCGCCTTCAATTCCAATGATTTATCATAATAATTCGCCGCAATATCCAATTGTTGCTTGTGGGTGTTGAATACACCCCAATCCAAATATATTTTCTGCACACGTTCATCGCTCCAGTCGATCTTCTCCCAAGGCAAAACCGGTACTTCTATCATTTTGGCGAATTGAGGGGAAAAGTTGTTACAAATACACGTTAGAACTGGTTAATGACTCCAATGGCACTCGATATGTTTTCCCAAAAAATAATAAGTTGAACGTTCGAATTAAATCATCTAAATTTTGACTGAATGCCAGAGGCTAATTGCGTATGAAAAATTATATGAAAAATCTTTTCCTTTTTTTTGTGCTTTTCTATTCGAGAGCGAATATTTTTTCTATGTCAATTGTGGCGCATGCTTGATTCTACCGGTATCAACATTCCCAATTTTTTTTGGTTAAGTATTTTTGGAAACGGTTCATTTGAAATATTGGTACGAAATTCTTAACGGTACACCTAAGTGCGTTAGTGATTTGGATTTGAAGACTCCTATTAGCTAGGAAAGACATGAGATTTGAAAAAGTTCAATATACTTCTAGGTGCTAGTAAGGCAATGTGATCACTATTTGGAAAAATGGATCCAAGAGCCTTTTTCCTGCGTCTGCAGTCAGGCTTCCTGTCACAGAACTATCATGTTAGTGGATGCTGCGGAGCGGGCGAGCCTATCAGCCAGTTCACTTTAGCCTATACTTTTATGACCGGGCACCCAGACGAGGTGAAATTGACTATTCAGCCATTCTCCACACTCCTGCACCAGCAGCGATTTGATCTGATAGGCAGAGATTGATTTAAGTGTCGCTTGACTATCGCTAAATATGGTTATCGTTCGTTGCGATAGTTTCTTTGGACGTTTATTTCTATGAACCAACCTATGCAAAGACTTCTGCCTGAAAATGCTCGGAAAACTTTCTAAAAGAATGGAGAGTATGATGCGTGGTCCTGCGTCCACTATTGCTAATGTTGTCCCTTGGGAGAAAAGCCAATGGCATTACACCACTTAACACTATCAATCACTGGGATGAGATAAACTTACCTCTGCCACACCCTTCTACTGTCTTTTGTAGCAGTGGCTACCTGACCGATTACTAGGTGAAATGCTGTTAGTCAAGCATGACATCAAGTGTTGCCGTCCGACAAATGCGCATTGCACCCGTTGTAGCTTCGATAGTTAGAGCCCGTCCGAAGTCTGCGGAGCTTTCGATCCTGGTGTACAAGCACCTAACAATCCATGGCTTGCAGTCCCAGCACTTACCAGCCAGTCTCATTACCCCTGTTAGTGTTGTGTAAGAGTAATTGTTAATTGAGCCTTGACAGAAATCTCTGGTAGCGCTATTGTGTAATTCACGGTGACTTAACCGATAGATGCCTAGCAGGGTAGTTATTTACAAAAATTGTGGTGAATAATTCAACTGCGGTGTAATTCGAAAGCAGATGACAATGAACACAGCCATTGTTCAAATAAATATAGAACAGCTGTTCGAGTTATGTTTGTTTGAATAAAATACACATTTACATCACCAACAAAATGTGTAAACAAATGCGGAAAGTAATTTTTTAAGAGCCGGCAATTTATAAATAAAGAATTTTATTTAAACTGTAACTACTAAAAAGGAAATAAGGTGAGTGCTTGGTTTTCAAGCTACTGAGTGCGTTTGTGAAAACAACTGGAGTATTGTATATTTTTGTGTTGTTATTTTCAGATATTAAAGCCAATATAATCAACAAATTCCCATTTTTGAAATACGATTGGAACATATTGCCTGTGGATGCATACGAAATTCTCTAAATATATTTGTAAGAACGCTGCTCCACAATGAGAAAAAATACTGGGTCCGTTTTGTAATTGTACAATCACTTGCCTTTTTGCTGTACCTATTGACTGAAGTAAGAAAATTGGAACCTAATTTAATAATATAGTGCCTGAATGTTAATGACAGTAATTAAATAAATCAGCTATGCTGACAAATTGAGAACGCGAGCGAGGCCCAACTTCTCTGGTACACAATCGAATGTACTGCAGTAATTGAGCAGACTTCATGCGGTTTGTCTATTCTTCAGTGTCCAAGCTTTATAATACAGTAAGCGCTAATATGTTTAACGATGACTGGGAAACCGATTTTTTATTTACGCAAAATAGTATTCTGGAGCCGATATGTTTGATATGCCAACGCAATGTTAAGCGCAACCCTAAATATAATATTGAAAGGGATTATAAGACGTGCCATAAAGAATGTATCAATATTGAAGTTGGCACAAGGACAAGTTTAATAACTGATTTGAATGAAAAAGAGTATTATAATTGAAGAAAAACAAGAAAGTGATAATTTCGATCAGTTAAATGTAAAGAAAGSTTCTTTTGCAATTTCACTGGCTCGAGCCGCAGAACTAAATAGAGAAGGTACCATCTTCTATAAGAGTGTACAGCTGCTGGCGTATGCCGATGATATTGATATCATTGGCCTCAA
>NW_017535407.1:774580-778737 GCF_001853355.1 Bactrocera latifrons
GGCGCCACGTAGCGAAAAGAAGAAACGACTGGCGCGCTGTTGTTAACTCGGCTATAATCGCGTAAGCGGTGACTACGCCAATCAAGAAGAAGCTAAGCGCTGTTGCCCCTTTGATGATGGTGTATTTTTTAAGGAACTCGAAACTGAAGTGATGGGTTGTTTTGGACGTGAAGGTAAAGATATGGTCAAAGTTTTGGAGAAAGCATAAATACTATTAGCCGTAGAACCGATCAAGTCAGTTCACATATTTTTTCGGGGACTACATATACAAGGTCTTGAAACTTTGACATAATCTTCTTGAAATATTATGCATACATTTAAGACAAACAAGTAAATCAAGAAACAATTTAAAAACCCTATTCCTCCCATAAATCTGTTTGAATCTGAGAATATTTGTATTTTACAGTTTTTAAATATAATTTAATATAATTTTTAAATATATATACACTTTATATTAATATATTTAATTAAGCTATTGAAATATTTTTATTAATCATATAACAACTCTGTTATTCAAAAAGTATAACAGCTGTTTCCAAGGTGTAAACAAACAGTTAATATAAAATAAGTTGTAAGCAAAATAGTAAAGAAGTAAGAAGTGCGGAATAGTTATCGTTAAAAATAAGTGATATATGTATATTTCTACAAATTATATAGTGTATATTGTGTGTATATAACATTAAATTTATATATTTTCTAAAGTGCTTTTTTTAATAAATATTCTAGAAAGGAATACAATTTTTATTAAAATTGAGGTAAGCAAATTTTATTGAATTGAATGCTCATAATATTAGTCAAAAACAAGTAAGGAAGAGCTAAGTTAGTTGCATTAACTTTTTTTTATAACATTTTCCTTATAGCCAGATCGGATAACTAAAATTTAAAAAAAAAAAACACTTTTATTAAGATTAAATTATTGTATAATGGTCGCTTAATATATGGGGAAACTATTTATCTTTTTATGGTATATTAAAAGAACTGACTTTTGAATTTTCAATACTTAATAAAGATATTTAAGGCTGTCATCTCTCAATTAATAGTCGAAAATTGTGCTGTATGGAAGGAGTGGTTGTAGTTCGACTTTAGCACTGTAACATGGAAATATTAGAATAATCTTGTTTACCGAATTCGGCTGAAATCGGTCGAGTAGGTTCCAAGAATGGAATTTTTGGTGGTGGCGGTCGTCCGATTACACCAATCTATGGATATGTCACCGCGGACAGACGGTCACTCGGAATTCATCTCACCTCCTAACTTCGCAAATACAAAATATCGTCTGATCTGGACAGTTTCTTTAGATATTATAACACTACCTTGACAAATAAAGAATTATCAGACGTGAGCTTGATCAGTTGACAGTTCTAAGCCGGATAAAAACCTGTGCCCGTTCCGATTACGTAGAAGCGAACGGAAGCAGAAACCCTCGTTCCTATTGGAAGAAAACTCGGAAATTGATTTTCACAAGATTCGCCTCAAACTCATTCACCATAAACAGCCTTAAGTGAGTAGTAATCACTTAGTTCAAGTTCCAAACTTCAAGATAGATGCATAAGAAACTCTCAACCAAGCTTTCGGGTCTTCTGGCGAATAGTGAATATCGAACTTTGAGAACTGGAGTTGTTCAAATCGAATATCATTCCTCTTCTATTGACCAAAGCTGGCCGCTACTGGCCGATGCTTACTTCAGACCGTTCTATTATTGACAGTATAGGTATGAATTTAGAGATTTGCGAATCAAGTCAATGTACAGTTTTCGATGTCAATGCCGCTACAACAAATTCCTTCCTGACAGTCCGTTTTTGCCGGCTCATCGCAATATTAGCACTACCATTTTCACTTCACGATCTGGTAAGTGACTCACTTTTCAACCCCAGTAAGCATTCGCTTCAGAAATGGATCAAAGGCTTTTTTATTAAACTTATTAAACTCGAGGGTTACCATCACATCGAGCTAATTTTTGCTCCCGCCTTTTTTATATGGTGCCAAATCAAATGAAAACAGTGGTTAAATGACAGTGGGACTAGACCGTTTCCATTATATTACAAAATTGCCTTCCATAGCCTTCAATATCTCTGAAAGTAAAATTACAGCAATCGAATCAACCAAAACAAATTTTCGCATCATTGGCTATTTAAAATCAAATTTTACCAAAAAAAAAAAAAAAAAAAATGTAAAATAAGGTATATTTTCTGTTAGCCGGTGACTAACTTTGACGCGTGCTCCAAATATACTAAGTCAAGCAATCATAAAACTGTCTAAAAAGTTTTTCTAGCACCATATGTCGAATTTCCAACATTATATCACGTAACATGTTCATACTTAAGCAACTTGAGATACTGATTAGTTAAGGGGTTCCATTGGAACAGTTATGAATCTCTTTTTGCAAGGTCTTACACATCAATCGAATTTTTTCTACAAATTTCTAAGTGCAAATTCTTAATAACAGTTTCCACCTTTTGTTGTATCATTCCCAAATATTTTTGTAGAATACACCCATTCTGACAGTTCTTTTCTGAATAAAATGTCGTGTCCGTGCAGGTTACATAGGTCTGAGAATGTAGAACCTCGTACTTTATTGTCATTAGTGTATGGGTAAACTTTTAGTTAATTCAATTAATTAATTTATTTTCATAATTTTACTACAATATATTTTCTATATTCCATTTCTCACACATGTTAGGCCTATCAAATGCAATTAGCGCAGATGACAGCCTCATGTCACTAAATTGCATAAAATCATCCATATTTGCAAGTCTCTCTGTTTGTCTTGCTTTACGTCTGCTTGACAAATTATGTAATAAATTAAATTAACTAAAACAAAGAGAGGCATAGTTTATATCTTTGTACAAGTGTATAAAAAAACATATATAAATATGAATATTATACAAAAATCATACGACTAAAAGCTGACTAGAAACTTCAAGACTACAGAGAAAATAAAGAAGAAGACCATTTGGACAAATTAAATTGGCGACACTATTTAATTAATGCTAATTCTATCAATTTCGTTCTGTCTAGATAATTTTGTTATCAGTTTTGCTATGAAAATTATAACGACAATGAAAGCAGAATCCCAAGAATTTACAAACTAATATATTGAAAATGAGAGGAATGAATAACATAGTGTTATGTACTACAAATAGCGATTTCTAAGCTTCAAAAGAAATATTTCAAATTTAAATACACTTTTGTTCTTTACTGTGTTATGGAATGAATGGTCCTCCACTCGGTTAATTGGCTGCGTAAATTGCCAGTGTGCAATAGTTTCTATGTTTCGTTATATTTGAAAGAATTTTCGTTGTTTTAACTCATTTCTCATAGGAGGCCGTTGGTGAAAATCACTTTTATTCTACTTCTTTTGTCGACGTTTCGGAATATTCCGATTTCGAGGAAAATTTTGATGATAGTACCTGTAAACCCCAGGCCATTAACACCAAGCATCCATCAGCTAGTCGAAAAAGCCTTTCCGTATTTTCTGAATAATTGTCGTTGCAGTCCAGTCCAATCTCCAGTGCCCCCAATCACATTGTGTCATACCATACGGTGTTGGAAAGGTGAGACTTTAAGCTTTATTTTACAAAAAAAAATTAAAAAAATTAAATTCGGGGTTCAACTTCAAACAATTACAGGTGTTTAAAAGTAAGTGAAAATAATGACGAAATTCGCTAAATTTTTTAATTTTTGTATAAAAAAAAGGAAGCATGCCACCAATTAATTTGAGAAGTTTACAGAGACGGTTCTGTATCAGTATATGGAATTTCGATGTGAAAGATGCACCTCGCTGTGGTCGACCCATCGTTGAAAAAGTCGATGAAATTATGGAAAAGATTGTCCCGGACCGTCACATAAGCAGTCATGGCATCGTTAAGGAACTTAATATTCATCATCAAACGGTTTTGAACCATTTAAAAAAGTCTGACTACAACAAGAAGCTGGATGTTTGGGTACCACATGAAAATTTTAATGGACCGAATTAACGTCTGCTATTCTTTTCTGAAACGAAATAAAATGAAACCATTTTTGAAGCTTGAGCTGCTCCAGCTCTGTCGAGCGATTGATTTTACATTTTACTGCCAACAACTGATGATATTGAAGCAAGCAATCGAAAGAAAAAGCGGCCAGAACTGATCAACAGAAAGGGCTTCGTCTTCCATCAG
>NW_017535407.1:779088-828256 GCF_001853355.1 Bactrocera latifrons
CCTTCACAAAAAAAAAATATATATATATAAAAAGTTTGATTAGAAATACGAAAAGACTTTTTCGACTAGCCAATTTATGGACTATATTAGGCGTAGACTATTTTCTATTGTCCAAAGCGGACCATTATAGCATATAGCTGCCATAACAACTATCTAATCAATATCAAGCAAAACTTTTCTATAACCTTTAATGCGAAAAATTCAACTTTGGAGGGTTTCATAGTTATACCCTGAACAGGGTATATTAAGTTTGTAACACCTGGAAGGAAGCGTCGGAGACCCTACAAAGTATATACTATATAAATGATCAGTATGTCGAGCTGAGTTGATTTAGCCATGTCCGTCTGTCCGTATATATATGAACTAGTCCCTCAGTTTTTAAGATATTGTTTAGAAATTTTGTATGCGTAATTTTCTCTTCAAGAAGCTGGAACTGCCGATATCGGACCACTATAGGATATAGCTGCCATACAAACTGAACACATAGTTACTAACATAAATGCACCTGTGAAGGGTATTTAGCTTCGGTGCAACCGAAGTTAACGTTTTTTCCTGTTTTCATATACACACTGCTACGAGTTTGACGAAATCAGATTAGTTTCAGGATATTTGCTTTGTCTAACCAACTCGCGTTTCCTACAGGGCATGCACCAGTATGAAAATATAAATACAAATACACATATATTATGTTTTATTAACATTCCGCTCAGAGTGATGTTTATGAAAACAGAATACTTTGCACTAATTCCAAATATTTATTTTCATAACACAATAGAAAATTAAAGAGGTTGGAAATATTTGCATTTAAAATGCCAAAAATCGCATGAAAACAAAGTGAAAACATAATATTAAAATATAACCACTTAATGATTAATTGCTCACATTACGGTTTCAATGCGTTGGAAATGTTGTGAATGCGCTTTTCTTTGCCAAAGCTACACTCAGATGACAACTCATGTGGATTTTGTGGGAAAATTGGAGCGTAAAACCGCATAAATTGTAACATGGCTGAGGGCAACAAAAAAGAGCAAATACATGTGTGTTTGTGTGCGTGCGTGTGTGTGTAAGTTGGGCAATTATGATTGTTTAAACACGAACTATAGAAGTGACACTTACACACATACACAAATACATACATACACACATATATCGAATGAGTTAATTTATAATCGTATTTTTGCTAACCGCTAGCAGCTGGCCGTTGTTGACACTCACACACACACGTACATTTGACTGTTAGCAAGCACTTTATTTGCATATTGCTCTATTTACATAATCTGCTCTTCTTTAAAGTGTTGTTTTTTGCCAGCAAATTAATTATAGGTAAACTGAAATATGGTAATATTTTACATATGCACACACACATACATATATATAAATAGAAAGGTATTTTTCTCTTTGACATTTTCATGCAGAATTTCGAAATTTCAATTCCAGCTTATCTTGATATGAAATCTGTGTTCTAAAGTATTTGCTAATGCGTCCTAACCAAAGCAATAAAATGCGATAACAACAGCAATTGCATTATAATAATAACCATGCGTGACAAACATGTCTTTTTCCCCCCTATGTGTGTGTGTTTTTAGACGGATACGAGCGATATCGTGTTCATTTCACCGCAACGGGTGGTGCCGTGTGTGTGTATCGCCACCGCAGGTTACAACAATTCAATTTGTTGTTTTTGTGCTCGCAACTGTATAAGCTGTCAAACTTAAAACTAAACTGACACACACACATGCACATACATACCAATGCCCACTTGCATGCAATAAAGGTCGCTTAGCTCAAAGTGTGTTGTACAGGGCGTATAATTTACCAGTCGGTTGGACAGTTTTTATTTGATTGCAACCACAGCAACAACAAGTGTATTTGTGTATGCACAAACCGTAAATGCGGTGTTGACATTACAACATCAATCATTTGGTGGAGAAAAACTTGTGCGCTTGTAAAGCCTAAAAAGCAGCGCCCACAAATATGCAACAGTCGAGCAAACTAGCGGTCAGTAGGGTTGTTATACATGCATACATACATACAAGTTGATAAACTTTAAGCATTTGCATTACGTATAAACCTATGAAGATTTGAAAATTATAATATTTTTAAATCAAATATATTTTAGAACTTAATCTTTGTGTCTGTAAAATATCGTAATATTTAAGGGGCTATACCAGTGTGACGCATGAAAAATTGGCCGATTTTCATGTTTTTGTTAAGAGAAAGTACGTGATTGAACATTTCGAACTTCTTTCAACGTAATAAAGTATATTTTCAGCTATATTAAAAATTTTTTTTTTTTTACAAAAATGTTGAAAAATAACGGAGTGTCAAAAAAATGTGCCCCAACTGCTGGCATGATTTCGGCCCAATGAGTAGCTAAAACAAAAAAATTGTATAAGTTTATTAAACTTAAAAATATTTTCTATAAAATAACCTACGGTCCTTGAAAAACATCGAATATTAACAAAATGGCGTAATTTTGAAAAAAAAATTAAAAAAATGTTTTTTTAGGTAAAAATGGTCGTTTTTTTAATGCCAAATTGGCAATTTTCAACCAATCAAAAAGATTGTAGGTAGGTTCAAAAATACTCAGTTTCAATGTGAAGTAGAGCGGTCAATTTCTCGTTGAGTTATGATGTCAGAAATTTGGGAAAATGTCGTTTCGAGAAAAACGCGTTAAAAATTTCACTTATATGTATTTGCTTGCACCTTCGAGCGGTCGCTTTTTAGAACGCTGCCAACCAAAAACTATTCAGGATACGACATTTCCTATTTCACAGAATATTTATGGAAATATAGGCTATCGAAAAAGCAAATAAATTTTTTTTTTTGTGAAAGTGTCACACTGGTATTTATGGAGTCATTCTGATAAGTAGTTGGTCCACTAAAGAAACACAATTTCTCAGTATAGTTGCCTTTAAGCTCGATGCACTTGAACTATATCACGTACCGCATATAGTTCAAAGCGGTAAATTTTAGGTAGAGATATGCTCATCGTCCAAAATTTGACACCGTCTCCTATAAAGCCCTTCTGTGCCATCTTTAGTGAAAAATTTGTATGTAAAGTTTTTTGTAGTTTCAAATGAAATCGTTATATGGGGAATTGGCATCATCGGTGCCTCCTCTAAGGAATCGTCTCTCACCCTGCAGCCACATTTGCACTACTTTGCAGTGGCGTTCCATTTTGCTCATTGAGAGATTTACATCTGCAAGAAAGACTGCATCGAAATGTTTGATAATCCCCCAGTCAAAGACTTTTCCCATGTTGTGGAAGTATTTTTTGAAATATCCGTGACTGGAGAACATCTGGTTGAGTAAAAGTCGACTTCCCCATGAGTTTAGATTTTTTATTAGTCTGACCGTCCATCTGATGCGACTCTCGTTCTACCATCTTCTGAGGGCAACGGTGCGGTGCACTCTGGCCACTTCCTTACGCTGGGGCCATTAGTCAGCTGAGTTGTTAGTTGGTTTTCACTGCCTTTGCTGCGGCATGCTGAATTTGTAACGAGAAGCTTAGGCTGGGGTCCAGTCTTACACCTAGGTGGTTTATATTTAGAATATCCATAGACGTTTGTATACTTATTTCGATGGGTATGTGCTTATTTGTTAGCAGTAATAGCTTTGTTTCTTTTTTCTGTGGCGAGTTGAAGGTTGTGTGAGGACAGTCATGCTTGCGTCCGTGTCATGACCTGATTAAGCTTTTTCGCGCTTCTTTTGTACCTCTTACTGTAATTAATCCGCAATGTCGTCCACGTAGCCAATTAAGCACGATTCGTCTGGCATTTCGAGTTTTAGTATAGCGTCTTGGCTGATGTTCCACATGTGTGGGCCTAGAATAAGTCCTTGTACTGCTCCTGACGTGACCACTAACTGTCGTGATCCCTCTTTTGCTTGGTACAGCAGTTTTCTGTTACTGAGCTAGCTCCGCAGCTCTGAGGTAGTTGAGGATTTCAATGCTTTCTGCAAGAGCGTCGATCATATCCATCCATGTAGTCCTGTTGAAAGCGTTTCGGACATCTAAAGTCACCAGCAACATTATTCTCTGGTACTTATGTCAACCACGCTTCTACACTTTCAATGACGCATTTTAAAGCTCCTAGAGGATCATGCATCCCTAACTTAAGCCACAATATTTATACATACACATGCATGTACGGTAAATAAAATAATGTTTAAAACATTATGTCATCACAAAGGGTCACTTCGTAAATCCTGCTAACCCTTGAAAGAAAGCTTCGGTCAAATACATCTCAAAACACAAATACAAAAACATATACATATACAGCATATAGTACATTATTTATGCATATTTATGTAGCTGAAAAATTCATGTGTTTATGGGAATGCTTGAAGCATATCATTCACGGAGGAAACTAATGTTTTTAAGTTTGTCGAAATAGGGTGACAATTTAATTTATGTAACTGTGTCGCTAACGGTCTTATTTGAAATTGCAAATGTGTTGTGAAATTCTGTAATTCAGTTCTTTAAGTTAATGGCGGAGAATGTGTGGAGAATAAGAGAAAAATTGAAATAATTTGTGAATGTATATGTAAAGAAGTTAAAGTCGTATGTGGTTGAAATGAGGCTATAAAGAGTCGTGAAGGTATGTGCGCCATTTAAACAGAATCTAGCAAGAACTTAAGTAAAAAAGTTATAGTACAATTCCCTTATAATAATTTAATTATACGTTCTTGCATAGAGTCCTGCTTCTTAATTCAAGGTAGACATATCGAAATCAGTATGTCCCTTGTAGTGAAGTTAGAGAACATATGAGCAGTGTTAATAATTTTATTTTACTAAATAATACTATATATATATCTCACTAAGATTTTTTAAGATGTTTCTAAATACAACTGTAAAATTCCAACTGTACCAATGCTGCTCACAAGGCAGTCGGGTCTAGCTAACCTAAACATACCGGATTTTTAACCAGAAATAATTGTTAAAAGTATCCTACATAGTTTAAGAGGATCTAAGTGTAAGTTTTAAAGGGGTTTGTAATTTTTCTAGAAATTTTTCAGATATAAAAAACCTCATTTATAGCAAATTATGTGTTATATGCAATTTATATACCGTTTGATCAAAATTTGACCCGGATTAATCTCTATATATCAATTAGTGTTCGCTTAGGAACTGTTTGTTCACGAAAAAAATCATCGATTACCTTATACAGCTGTAAATAAGCCATTGGCAAAAGGTGGGATCTCTCACCGAAAGTGGTCCTCTTGTTCTCCGACAGCATAGTCAAGCCCATTATGCCTTTACGAAAGCGATCGAAAAAGGAACACGTATACTTTGACTTCATACCGGATCATTTGGATTACGTATTTGCCAAAACGAGTTCTGGTGGCTCCTTCTATGCCCATAAACCGGCGATGGAGTTGTGGGTGGGAAGCAGTCGTTAGAGGCGAGGGGCAGTGAGTTTCTTTATGGATGGGTCAAAGCTTGGGTAGAAGGTTTGTGGAGAGGTTTACTGTTAGGAGCTCTCTATCAACTTCATTTTCGGACTTCCTGACTGCTGCTGGTGTTTTCCAAGCCAAGTTTGTAGCCATTAAAGTAGCTGTAGATTTATCGCTTCGGAGTGTAGCCTCCTTCAAATAGGTGACGGGTAGGTCAAGGAGTACCTGAACTTGTTATCAATGGCATTGAGTCTCTTTGTGATAAGATTGGTATGGATGCCAGGCCACAGCGGAATCGCAAGAAATTGGAAGGCTGATGAGCTAGCAAGGAAAGACACTGGAATTCGCGAAAGCTTGTCCGGCGCTGGGCCGCCATCGATACATGCGCTGTCGCAAAAGCATTTTGGCCCAAAATCGATCGCAGGAGAGCCAATCATCTCTTTGTCATCAATAAGGTCAACCTCTCTCAGGTTGTGGAGATTTAACAGGGCATTGCCCTATTGGTGTTTATGCTGTAAGGCTGAGATTCTTACCAGACGCAATTTGCTGGAAACAACTTAACACTTCCTTCTTGGCTGTCTGGCGTTTGGGGCCCAAAACTTAAATACTTGGGTGCGCACACTTTCAGATATCCTACCGAACTACTCTCTGGGTCATGCATCTATCCTAAACTAACATATTTATTTAAATAATGCCGTCTTGAAACAATTTTCTGTATCGGCTTGTTGTCTCTTTTTAAACTTGTTCAAAAATAAATTGTTTTATTTTTTAGACTTCGGATTTAGTACAAGTCACATTATTCAATTTACCTTCTCGGCTGATTGGCAGCTACACCTTTTTTCTTCCATCGTGAACATGAAGTAAATTAACCAACAGCTAGCCGAGTGTTACAGCGCATAGTCCATTACTTAATAAATATCTTTCACTTCCGGTGAATGAAAAACAGAAAGCGACAACAAATAACGTTAATTAAAAATCAAAATATAGTGTTCATTTCCTGCAGCAAAACCAATGCAATCTACAAAAAGAAAGGAAAAACGACAGAACATATTTCAGCTGTACACTAACACCGTGCAAACACGAGCTTTTTCTCGCGCTCCAATCCACTGCTACAGCAATTGGTTGACTGGGACCCGCGGCATTGGCAAAAGGTGGATACTCACCACCGCATTTGCATATTTGTCCATTTTTTGTCGTTCTTGCGGTGCAGCATATTTATGTATAATATTTTATGCTTGCACACAGCTGAGCATCGAGCATCGACTACCGTCCACTGAGCACCGACCACCGATCTCTGAGCCCTGAGCATTGCGCTCGAATACCGTCGGGGCACAAGCATTGCTGTCATTGTTGTCACTGGTGGCACTTGTGGCGCTGGTGTATTGACTTTATGACTGCACTGTTGCCGCGGAGATATGCAGAAGCTAAGGCAAAAACCACAGGTGTTAGGCTTGTGAGTGCAACGAGTGTATACGCACACATACATATATATCGCTTATACTTGCTTATATTTATTGTTATTATATAATATTTGGTGAGCTGGCGCAGGAAGAACAACATCTGTTATTTGCGTTTATGTTGTTATGCTTTATGAGCCTTCTCTACCCCTCTCCATTCTCTATTCTACATTATTTTATTTAGCTGATGGTGTATGCTAATATTTTATAGGAACCATTTTCATCTTATTCGGTCGTTGCTCCTTGGTACATATATAGAAAGAGTGATATAAATTGAAGTTACCACCGCTATCTAAGGTATATTGTGCGTTCCCCGCTGTCACAATGAGATCAATAAGCCCAGCACACTCACAAATTCCAATATACTGCTGGGCGATGATTGAGGCGTTGTGATTCCTATTCGTTTACATGGATCCAAAGACCTTCCTTCTACGTTTACAGATTAGCACCAGATGCTCAGGAGATTTCGACTCCATGTGCCAGGCTTGAGAGTTTAGACATGAGTCGTGTAAGTGGAATTTTCCCCTCGGGAAGTTGATTGCATTTTTGAAGCCATTGAGGTGATTACCACACATTCTTTGGTACATACTCTATCTGTACATTATGTTATCTAAAAAGTATATGGGTTAAGTTTGAATATGAGTATATAAAAGCAAGCATAAAGAGCTGAGTCGAGGAGCCATTGGAGAAAGTTAGGGTCTCTCACCGAAAGTTCTCCTCTGGCTCCACGACATCATAGTCAAGCTCATTATGTTCTATGGATTTGTTATTCGATAGTAGAGGGCTCTAGAAAGGACCACACTTACAAAGCAACTCGAGAGCTTTCAAAGGGCGGCGCTCATCAGCATGTGTGGTGCACTAATGTTCAATCTTGCAACTATCAACATATTCGTCTGTATGTACTCTAGCTAGTCCCATAGTTTTTGAGATACCGAACTGATATTTTGCAAATGTTCTTTGTCTATAAGAAGCCGCTCATTTGTAGAAATCGAATCAGTACTTATATGGAAAATTTTAATTTCTTCTGCAGATTTTATTGAAAATCTTCTGCTGAGAACTCAAATTATCGACAGTTCCATAGTCGATTAGAGCGGACTCCTTACGCCTCTCTGAGTATTCAAAAGATATAAATTTTTAGGGAGCTCGATTAACTAACCAATTGCACAAACAGGGAGCGTTGAGTTCTTTCTTGACAAATCGGGAAAAGCAGGTCAAAGGTTCAGTTTTTAGTTAATATTTTTGAAATGTTTATAGAAAATACTAAGTAGACGTACTTCTTGCAGACTAAAACTGGAGTTCTTCGAAACACATAGGAATCAACTAATGTTTCAGCTGTTCAAACAGAGATATTCAGTTTCTTTGTCAGACAAATCAGCCTCGTACACTCTCCTAACCATGGAATATCACATATTTTCTTTCTCTTGACGAAAGCTGGTGGGACGACATCTTTAAGTTCAATGATTTAATAAAAGTTTAGAGGAAGTTTTGTTACTTATATGGGGGTTTACGACCTAAGAATGAAATTGAAAACGTAATAATTTTCACTTAGAAAAGATAGAAGAGAGTTCGAATAATATTGCCAATGTGATGTCGGATCTGTTGCTTACAGTGGCAGCAAAGTACCAATTCGGAAAAGGTGTAGTCCCTTGGAACGCGCGAAGAAACGCTCTCTGTGAATAGTTAATAAGAAATAATTTCAGAAGAACATTATAGTTCGCAGATGGAAATCTAATTGTATGGAATTGTTGGTAGTACCTCCACTCGACACTTTTGGTTCTCAAAGGGAATTCATATTCATATTCTCGAGTTGGCTTCAAAGTGACTGCTCAGGAGACACCATGACCAAAAGCACAAAATGAAGTAATTATGTATATTTCATTCAAAATACTTAGCTTATTAATCAAGCTCGAAATTGATGCAGTTTCCGATGATGCCGCACAGATCTGGTGCTGGAGTCATACATATTGTTCTCACCCATATTCATCTTAACTCTTAGTATGGGGTTTCACTTGAGCTTACTTCTGCTGTGGTTGTTGTAGCGGCAGAATCCAGCGGAGTTGACAGTCCTTGGTCGGATAAAAAGTTTGGTTCTATTTCAATTACGTAGACCCGACTATCATGAGAACGGGGTTCGTGCTTGAGTTTATCTTGGTCGTAACTGGAAAACTTGTTGCTTTACAATTTGGTTTCTTTTCTTGTTAATCAGTTATTTATTATCCTTTTCTGGTATTTTAAACATATACAGACACATAGTACATAATTGCGTTGTTAAAAATAAAGAGAAGAACAACAAGTAATGTAAGACAGAAAGCGCGTTTTTGCTTTTGTTTATTGGGATTTAGCTGGCGGCAACATTAAGGCCGGAAACGGTAGCAGTACTTGTTTGTATTTACGCTCAATGCACCGGCAACACCATGCAACACAGCAAAAGCGCCGTAGCTGCCAGCATTCAATGTTGGAAAAGCATGGCAATAGAATTCTCATTTGTTGTTGTTGTGGTGAGTGTGTGCAATTTTTACATGTTGTTGTTATCGCTTATACATTTTACATAGTTGTTCACGCCTTCGTTCGGCTCGAATGGCTGTAAGCCCGTTCAGTCATTTGGTCATTTATTGGCATTGGCATGCGGTGGCTCAACTCCTCGGCTTAATATTTGTGCATAAATTTTTATGTATTGACTCGCTTGCAGTCAACTGCTTTTGCTATATTGTCGAATATGTAGGAAGTGTAAATTTGTCGAAACAGCGTGTTAATACGAGTACGCAGATTTATTTACCTCTAAATAATACTTTGTATAAAATTTGAGTAGGCTCGTTTGTGTTTTTTTTTTTTTTTGTTTGTAAATTAATTATAGCAAAATTTATTCTTTACGTGCTTGGCGTATTTGGAATAGCCTTGAGAACCGAGGGGTATGCTGCTTGGATCCCCTCTGTCGTCTCAAAATGCTTGCCTTTCAACGCCCTTTTCAGGCAAAGAAACAAGTTTTTTTGATAAATTTAACATCTGGGCAATTAAACGAATACTTAGTCGACGATGTGTGTTCAAAATTTTTCGCACACCGGCTCCCAGCACGGTCTTCATCCGCGATCTCTTCCGGATGCTCCAAAAAGGAATGGTGCCACCGAAACACACCACTTCGAACCTTCTTATAGCGGGGCAATGAAACATCTATTCGAACGACCCTGATTGGGGAATCGGGTTTGCCATGTTTAGTTGGTACACTTTCACTATTGTTCACCAGCCTTCCTCCATAACTTCAGTATGTTCTGAACATCACCTCCTAGATAACCTTTTTGGGTCCTGCCAGTGTATGCTCCGGTGTTGAAACCTTCCGTTCGTCGCCGCATCTTTTCGTAGAAGTTTCGAGCATTACTTCTCTCGGCCATTTTCTGAAGATCTTCAGACTTATGAATTTCCGACTGATTCTTTGTTTGTCCGCAAAATCTCGGTATATATCCCACCGACATGGCAGTTCTAATCGGATGAGCTCTCTTTAGTCCTTTCCTTGGTAATTTCGCTTGCAGCTGTACGTGAGGTGCTTGAAATGCCATCCCAAAGCTTCTGTACAAGTATGCAGAGTTGTTAATGATTGCTCTCAGAGAGCAGGAGTGCAAGTCGGGTAGAAAACTTGTCGGTTTTGATTGTACCTTCCATACATCGTATTTCGCTTGTGTTTTTTAATGGGTTGTTTTAATGTACAGAGGCGGCCGCGTATCTTCGCTACAACAAGATCAATGACTTTGGATACATGTCTTCCATCTGTCACAACATGATCGATCTGATTGGTGGTTTTTCGATTCGAAGACAGCCAATTAGCTTGATGCATTTTCTTATGCTGAAATCTAGTACTACAGATAACCATATTTGGGGTCCCTGCGAAGTCGATCAACCTCAACCCATTTTGGGATGTTTCCTCGTGGAGGCTGAATTTACCGACTGTTGCGTCAAAGATACTTTTCTTGGCTGCACTGGCGTTAAAGTTGCCAAGTCGATTTTGACATCGTGGCGGTGGCAGTTCTCATAGGTGTGCTCCAAGCGCTCATAAAAGGCATTTTTGGTCATATCGTGCTTCTCTTCCACCTGGTCGTGGGCCAAGTTAGTGTTATGTTGAAAACTGTTGGTTTGATGCGGATTGTGGCTAACCGCTCATCCACCGGAATGAGTGTCGGGACTCGACGATTGGGTCTTTCTCTCACCACGAATCCACACACTCCTTTGGTAGTCACACTATCGATAAAGTTTTTTGACATACTTTAAGTAAGATTATTCCGGAAAGTTTGTGAGTCACACAGTGACAGTGACAGAAGTAACCTTACGTAGCACATGAGTCATCGTTGTCCTTTAGGATGCCAGCGTTTGACGAAAATTTCAATAAGTTTTGTGGTCTCACTATCGATTCGTTCGCACTGTCTCATTCTGTGGGACCTCGAAATGATTTAAGTATTGCCATGCTAGTGTAGAGCAAGTGCACAAGAATGCTCTATTTTTTCCTTTCTCTTGACATGTACAGTAGTCTCTCAGCTCTATTCTTCAGGCGTGGTACACAGAAGATTTCAAGGCCTTAGAGAATTTCTCTAAAAGTGAGAAAGTAGACTTTAAAAAGCGAACTCCAAATCGGGACTCTTCACGGAAGAATGAATTCTCGATCTATATGGGTATAAGTATGTTCGAAATCAACTAAGTGGAGTGGAGATTATGTTTGCGACCTGTAATTTGGGTATTACGAGGTATTTTAAATTTTATACGAACTTTGAGACCCTATAAGTCAGTGTGACGAGTTGAATCGGTTTATATGTAAGAAAACTAGTCCAACAGGTTTTGAGGTGTTGATCGGAAATTTCGTACACGTTCTTTTCTTTTCAAGAAGCTGCTCATATATCGTATAAACCGACATCGATCCACTATAACATTTAGCAGCCATACAAACTGATTAATCAAAATCGAATATTTATTTTAACTAGTCATTCTTATCGAAGGAAGAATGTTGTAAGTCTCACAAGGTGCACACCTGGTATATTCTACACTTCAATATATAAATACAGTAAGTTTATACTTTTTACATAGAAAAAACATGTATTCGCAATACACAATGAACAACCCTTTACATAACCGTAACTTATGCTGCAGATTTCATTATAATAGAGCACAGCACTAGTGATTATGTTGACTTACCGAAAATCGCACATTTTATAAAAACCACAATGAAGTTATTATAAAGTGTTACGAACTTTCGCAATCTAAGCTGCGAATCTTGTTTATCAATAACTTTAAATCACATAATTTTAAGCGCCCAGCTTTTTGCCACGCCACCAACCACAACTTATCGCACCGCTCAAGCACTTTATTAAAATCATAACATACTTTGTGGCGCTTTTTAGCCACGCATTTGTCGCTTAGCTCACCTGCAGCGCTTGCGTGCTGGTTTTGCGAATAAATTTAATTATAATCTGAGGTAATTGCAGCGGATTAAGCGAATCGCTGTAACAAATGAGCGGCTAATGGTGGAAAGAGTAGCGAAAAGTTGTATCACATGTGAGCACATACATATGTATGTGTGTAGTTTTTTACAATAGTGTAGGTAACCAAAAACACACATAAACACAATGTGTAAATTACCGTTGTATGTAAATCCCGTTTTGTAAATAAATTATGTGCGAACTTCTGCGTAATTTTTTGAAAGCTTTCCATAAAAAGCGCGTCAACATGGGAGTTATGCACTTCGTATTTAGCAGCACGAAGCGGATATTAGCGATGTAAAAAAAAAAAACGCTTGGCTTAATAATTCAAAAATTTTATGTGTGCACCACGCTGTATCTGTAGTGAAACTTCATATTAGTTGCGAAAAATGGTAGTTTAGAACTAGTGCTTTGCTTGACTAAAACTGGACTAGTCACGAAAGCATCAGTTTTATATAAATTTTGGGCTTGACATTGCCTCGGAGCACTAACTTGTTACAGCGAAGACACGCGCACCCTCAGCGCATATCAACAAATACAAATAAGTTTCGATGTCTAGTAGCTGCAAACAATCTTTCTATTTCTCTTGCTCTCTGAGAGCACTCATCAGCGACTCGGTATAAAGGAACTGTGGAATTTCAAGCTCTTTACGTACAGCTGCAAAATAAAGTATTGGGTTTCGGAAAAGGCAAAATACAGATGGTTCCATGAGGAGTACGTGTCGCAGAGGATAGAAAACAGGGATGGGATAGATACGTAGAGTTGAAGAAGAAAGCGCTACATATTTGCAGACCAAATAGAGAGAGACCGAAATGCGTCAGTCCGAAGAGTTTGACAAGCTGACCACCATGGGTAATGCTTGAAAAATCTACGAAAATTTACGGGGACTAACAGAAGCATTCAAGACCGGACCACCTTCTTGAAGAACTCCTAAAGGTGATCTAGTAATTGATGCCTAGAGCATACTGAAATTATGGAGGGAACACTTTTCCAGTCTGCTGAATGGCAGTGCAACCATAGGAAGATTTATGGTCCTTTGCGCTTTGGCAACGGCGAATACTGCAGTCGATGGAACAATGAGCTGTACGAGATATATAGTGGGACGATATTGACATAGTTCAGCGAATTAAGAGACAGCGGCTACGCTGGCTAGGTCATGTCGTCCGAGTTAGTGAAAACAGAAGAGAGGAAAGAACGACTGGTACGCTTTTATAACCCCGGCTATAACCACGTAAGCGGTGCCTATGCTAATAAAGAAGAAGAAGAAAATAACAAAAAACAAATGAGAAGTTTCTTAAGAAGAAATGAATATGTGCGAAACTTCAGATCTATATCTGGAAAATTAAGAGATTAGTTAGCGCCTGTACGGACACTCGAACTAACATCGCTGAATTGATTCAGCTTATCGTGATAATCATTTATTTATACATTTATTAGATTCTCCGCCCATACTGGGTATTATAAGTTTCGTGTTAAACTTAATATATCCAAGTTCAGGTTATAAAAACTTCAGCTGCTTCTATGGAAAGGAGATAATCGGTTAATTAGTTAACCCGTACATATAGTACTAGTTGTGAGAGAGTATATAACTAGTTGATTTTACTACAGGGATACTAGTTGAGATATCGCTATATGTACATATATATAAATTTACTGGAGTAATTCACATTATTTTCCGAAAAAATTTGCAGGCATAGTATACGAGTATAAATTTAAAAATTTTCCATAACAAAATGCTCAAATTATCCAATATTCAAAAATTCAGATAATTTATGGGAAGATATAAACAAATGACATGTTTCATTTGAAACTTATTTATGACGAGAATGCTCTTGACGGGTCTCAAAAAATTATTTTTGTGTTTTCAGTTAATTTTTAGGTAGACCTCATATCTTAATTAATAACTCCCGTTTTTATTTAAAATATGGGCGACAAAGTTGGGTTTTTTAAAATGTATGAACATAGCGAGGAAAGCTTTTAAGCGCTATATCTCAGTATGGATGACTCCAGCGGGATTTTTGGAAAACTCCCGTACGTTCAATCCGCATTTGGCAATACGATTTAATCACGTTTTCTTCTGTAGAAGGCATTTTCGGGAGATCTGTGTGTAACTCATCAAAAATATACGAGCGAACGCGTTGAAACTTTTAAAATATATTTTTGACTGTCGCCTTTGAAAGAGAAGAGTCGCTACATACAGAATCGCAAGGCTCTGTACTTTTATTGCTAGATTTTCCTGGAACTTTTCAAGGTCCCATAGACCGATGCCTCTTGGGAAGCCCGAGCGGCTTCAGTCAGTACGAGTTGCTTCGAACGGCGCCGAATCGATTCTCCATGGTCTTCTTGTACACTCTTAGTTACGGCTGCTATATTTTCTTCATTCCATGCTGGACGTGGTCTATTCGGTTGAATATTATCCAACAATGAATGCTGGGTCTCAAGATGGGTGATGATGTTACGAACAGTAGGCTCAGCTGGACAAAAGTTGAGCGAAGCGCGCGAAACGCGGTCTTGAAAGAATGTGAAAGAATCGTAATGAAGCTAGCCGATTTGTAAGCGTTGTTCAGGCATACGACTTGGGTGATGAAATGCCAAGCAATACTAAACAAAAATAACATGACAGCTTGACGCGACTCACTCGTGAGCTGTCAAAATAAGGCCATTGAAAAAAGTAGCTCTACTTGGATCTCTATTTACAATCACCTGTTGCCTTAACGCTTCAATAGCATAGTTTTGAAAAAGGCAATCGCCGAGAAGTGGTCAGGTTTGGCCAAGAGGGAAGGAATTGTGTTCCATCAAGTCACCCACATCGATTGTGAGCCACAAGAAACTGCAGGAGCTGGGTTGGCAGGTTCTTATGTATGCACTTTAATAGTCCCCATTTGGTACCAAGTGATTACTGTCTGTTTCTGTCTATTGTGAATAAGTTTTCTGATAAAAAAATCGACTCTTGTGGCAATCGACTGTGCTTAGTCAATGGAGACGAGGTTTTCTATGAACGTGACATTAAAAAATTACCTTCAAAATGATAACTTATTGATCGCAATTCTCTAAGCATACCAGTTTTTTTTCTGTATACTAGATTTTAGTTTTAGATGTTTACTTTAATTCCTAAAGCATGTCGAAAATGTTGGCATTATCTACCACTCCATAAGTAACATAAGTAATGCGCCAAATTTATTTATTAGATTTTGCTATAGCCACTAGTGCATTATATATTCATACATTACAGCCTTGCCACATAGTACTTTGATTAAATTAAATATCCCATTTAAAATATGCACATAATATTTACACCAAATAAATACAAAACTATATAAACGTCAATTTTCTCTTTTAATTACCCAACATTAACATAACTGTGAATATGTGTGCATGTATTTAGTGCAACGCGTAATTATGTATTTACTCGCCGTTGCACTCATTAAAAGTGCCATTTCATTGATGGGATTTAGGCTGGTAATTTTTAGGCACATTTGCATACTTAATTAAAGGCTAAAATATTCTTTAATTACCTTTGCTATAATAAAATATTTTGTTAACATAAACGCTGTTGGCGGCCGTTGTGTCCGTCCGCAACGGCCATAGCCTGTCAACCGGTGCAGTCGGTCAAGCAGTCAACGAGGCGTAAACAAAACGCGGCGAACATTGCGTCAAAGTATTTAGCGGCAAAGTGAAATTGCGCGTGTGTGAGTATATGAGAGAATGTGTGTGTGTGAAATGTTGGTGTGTTTGTATTAGTTGTTGGCTGTGTGTTAGTTAGAACAGCTTGTGTTGGCGCAAAGTACTGCATGCTGCATAAAACACATGCAATAAAAATATATATACATACACACACATGCATGCTTGCAACAGCGCATGTTGCATGCCGCATTTTATGGCAGTAAAATTTTTAATTGCATTAATTTCATTTCATTAAAGCGTATCCGTGGTACGCCGCAAATACCCAATTTTGCCAATCAAAATGCAAACACGACGCACACACAACCACAAACAAATATACAGACATACATACATACATGCATACATACATACATATATTATATAAGTGTATAGGTGTAACAGTACACTGGCGCCCAAAGATGCATATTCCTTTGATCGAATATTTGATTGAGTAAATGCGGCGTAAGTATATATGAATATAACTATATATACATAAATTAGGGTGGGTAAAAAAAAATAAAATATTTTTTTGTTTGATATTCTGAAAAATTGGTTGATAGACAACTATAAGAAAGACTATAATATAACTAATGTATATGTATACATTAGGGTGGGTAAAAAAAAAAAGTTTTTTGTTTGATATTCTTAAAAATTCTTTCAAAAAAAAAAAAAAAATGTTAACCGTTAATGTCTTTAAAACGGCGAACCTTTCTTGGGAAGTTCTATCAACAAATTTTTCAGAAAAATAAGCAAAAAAGTTTAATTTTTTGACCCACCCTAATGTAAAGGGTAATATATATACGACTGTATTTATATTTACTTTACCAAGAAAAAAAACATATTGACATTACAATAAGAACAACAACAACATAAACGTAATTTCATTCGCACGCACGTGTACGTGCGCAATTAAATGCTGCATCAATTTTTAATTTAAAATAATAAAGTGGAAAGGTCTGGCAAATACAATAATTGGCGTATAAATTGTGGTTTTAATGAAAATGCAGGTAATGCTGGTACACGCATGCGGCACCACCTGCGCACTGTTTCTGCAATAAACAAGCATAAATGCACACACACATAAATACACTCAGGCGCATGCATACTTGCATAGCCACGCACGTGCTGGTGGCGGTTGGCAGCTATAACCACATCTAATGCCACTTGCAACGTGCATAAAATTCATTTTTTGCCAACATGTTGTTAACATAATTTTTGTTTTTGTTAATTTTTTACACAACTCACACACACACACACACATATATACACATACAAATGCATTTTGCTATTTCCTGCGTGGTGTTTGCGCAAACATTTAATAAACAAGGAGCGTGCTCACAACAGCACAGCTGCGGCAAACAGTCCCCTGTGTGTATTAGTGAAACCTAATAGTTGTAAAATATCGCGAAATTCGTGAAAAAAAGTAAATTATTTCATGCAACAACATTTGCTTTAAATAAATGGCCGTTTAAGTCTTAAATAAATAATTTGAATCAGTTTTTATAGAAATTGTGTTTATTAGCATATGGAATTTCTTTTTCTACCAGCATATACATATGTATATAGGTATTTAAATATGTATGTACATACATACGTATATAAGATGGTATAAGTATTGACTGAATGTATGTCTCTACACGTTATCATTGGGGTGGTTTTTTACGTGGCGGGTCCCAAACCCAGCGCACAACCCTATGCAGGGGAATGTTTCGCCTTCTCACTTTAGCTCACCTTCAAACGGATGTTCTTAGGCTACCTAGAGGATACTTGGTCAAGGACCGGAAGTCATATGTAAAAGAATCGTTTCTGGCCACTCCCAAGTGAATGGCGATCAGAAAACTTTCCTCACTTGCGTGAACTTCTACACATGACTCCATCCTCCATACGACGACATTGACATAGTTCAGCGAATTAAAAGACAGCAGCTACGCTGGCTAGCTCATGTTGTCCGGATGGACGAAAACGCTCCAGCTCTGAAAGTATTCGATGCGGTACCCGCCGGGGGAAGCAGAGGAAGAGGAAGACCTCCACTCCGTTGGAAGGACCAAGTGGAGAAGGAGCTGGCTTCACTTGGAATATCTAATTGGCGCCACGTAGCGAAAAGAAGAAACGACTGGAGCGCTGTTGTTAACTCGGCTATAATCGCGTAAGCGGTGTCTACGCCAATCAAGAAGAAGAAGATGTCTCTACACTAGACGACATTTGAATGTTTAAAGGCAAATAATATTAAATCTGATATTATATAATCCAAACGAATGGAAGGCAAGAAAAGACGTTAGCTTCGGCTGTTCGAAGTTATAATATCTTTAACAGGTGTGAATTTCTTGTAACCTAAAAGGGTATACAAAGATTTTTATCTTGATTTTGAAAGTTATTTTTGGACGACAGCTTATATTTACTAGTCCGATCTGAAAAATAAATTCGGAGGTTGCGTAATAGTTTTGAACAATAATTCATGCCTATATTTGGTGAAAATATTTCGACAAATAAAAACAACGCCATATAGTAATATTGATTGTTCAGCTTGTATGACTGCTATATGCTATAATAGTCCGATCTAAACAATTGCTTCGGAGAGTGTACCGTTGTCTCGAAGAATAATTCATGCAAAATTTCGTGGATATATCACAAAAAAAGTGTTTCATACCAGTACTTGAATTTGACCGGTAGGTTTGATATCGGCGTTTCCAACAAATGAGCAATTCCTTGGGGAGAATTAGACGTCTATAAATATCTAGTGGGATATCTCAGTAAGGAACTAAACAACTAGTTCCCGTCCGCATACTAAGTGTACCCTGATCAGATTTATAATAAGTAATATAAGATTTATAATAAGTAAAGCATGTGGAATAAATAATAGGTAGAGCATGTAGAATAAAAAAACACATTTCATGAACATAATACATTGTCAAAAAAATCTTGCGGTATTWTTTATTTATTTATTTTTTATTTTATAACAGTTTGATGACTCATGCCCAGCTCTTGACCGATGCTACGGCTGCTACTATGTCGGTCTCTTTCGACCAATTCAGCAATTTTATCGCAATTTTCGACGACAGCCCTTCCGAAGCGTGGCGCATCTTCGACCACCTCTACACCAGAACGAAAACGTTGAAACCATCGTTGTGCGGTGGAAATAGAAACTGTATCGGGTCCATAAACTGTACAAATTTTATTGGCGGCTTGAGATGTATTTTTGCCTTTATCGTAGTAGTACTGTAAAATATGCAAAATTTTCTCTTTATTTTGCTCCATGTTTGCGACGCTATAGCTCACGAACGACTTAAAAGAAACTACAATCAATTGAACACGTCACGTTAGCGCAGTGAAATGAGCTTTCCAAAAAGGTATAGCATGACCCGATGGGACGAATAAAACTAGAACTACGCGCTCTCAGCGCCAACAAGCGAAAATACCGCAAGACTTTTTTTCACAAACTAATCTGAATTATACAATTTAATAGTAAGAAATTTTAGTGCATTTTTATCCACTTTGCTGTAGAAAGTCATACAGTACACCAGGTCGTATGAGTAACACATAAATTACTTGTATGAATGCTAAAGTCATTTGATGTATAATTTTAAGTGTAATAAAAAATTTATGAATATTAAATAAATGCAGTTTACTTCAAACTACAGACAAAAATAAAAAAATCTAATAATCATAAATATTTTCCTTCTTACTTCTAGTTTCGCCAGAAAGAAAAAGTCTATTCTGAACTACAAAGGCTGCTTTATAAATGGTAAGTCATATATAATTTTTTTATATCTTTTCCACCAACGCTTATCTCCCAAATTTACCGCTAAGCAGTTAAAAGGTTACATAATTGTCTGCACGAAGAAGTGGCAACATTATATTTTTTTGACTAATGTGTAAAGTAACCGCATAACCATTTCCAAACGTAGTAAAACCACATTACCGATTCACTGCTTCTGAGAAAATGAAAATTTCACTGCACAATAGAAATCATTTATGAAACTGCAAAAGAGAAAACTTTCTTTGAGTTAAGTGCGAGCGCGTTGCAAACTTAAGCATGATAGTGCAAGACAAAGTGAATGGGCGGGGGAAAATACGAAACTTTGAAGACTCACATCGCACATCGCCGAGCAAAATGCAATAAAAAAAAACACTTCTGAACACTCAAAGTATAAAAAACTGAGACATCAGCCACTGCAGTGCAATAGTTTTCGAGCCGCTAACCGTCGCATAAACGCATAGCGTCACATGAATATAAACAATCAACAGCAACAACATTATTAGCGCGACTTAACCGCTGGGTCTTCATGACAACCGCACACATACATATATATATGGTGTACTGACTAAAATAGATGTGCTCTGTTTTTCTGAGCGCTCATATGGAAAACATGCAACTTGCTCAGAGTCGCATCATAATCCTGTGTGTAGGCGTGAAATGACTTTAGATGCTGTAGTGAAAGTACTAGTTTGACGCTAACATGTTACTAGTTCTGGATACAGTAAACATGTTTTGAAAAAGTTTTGAGACACTTAAGGGAAAGACATGATATGATTTTCTATTGGCTTGCATTCAGATGGGGACTCTTTTTGGCGCTTATTATCCGTTTTTCTTCCGTTCTTTTTTGGTGTCGTTCACACCGTCCGTATTCGCTTCGTCTCTCCTCCTCGTCACCTCGCTTACTAAAATCAGTTTGTGCAAAAAACGTGTTCTCAATGCACATTTTATAATCTGTTACAATTTTGCTCTTCAAAGAAATCTGTGAACATTTGTTAGCTAAAAGAGACGTTCGTATGGCACTTCAGAAATCTTAGTTCTTTTGAAATGCATGAAATATCGGTAACCAAAATATTGGGTAGTCGAAAAAGTCTTTTTGAATTTTTAATCAAACTTCAACTTAGTTTTTTTATATTTATAATGAACTTTAATGATCCAAATATGTAGTCTTTTGATGGACCATCTTTTGCTTTCTTCTTGCTAGAGTCATTATCCATAAGTATAAAACTTTTCTGATTTCTCGGCGAAAAACTGCTATAAGTAGTTTTCACAGCTTCTCTTGAAGCCCACTTTATGCCAGTAAGGCAGTTCTGCATTGTCCGAAACAAATGGTAGTCCGATTGTGCAAGGTCAGGGCTATATGGTGGATGCATCAAAACTTCCAAGGCAGCTATCCCAGTTTTTGACAAGTCATCAAAAATATGCATGGTCTAGCGTTGTCCTGAGGGAAGACGAAGCTCTTCCCGTTGATCAGTTTTGACCATCAACATCTATTGACAATATACGAAAATACTTTTTCGATTACGAATATATTTTTAAGTCAATATCAGTCATTCAAAGTTTGTGTAGCCTTTTGGCACTGACTAGATTAGACTCTATGTCCGTATTCTTGGAAGAACAACTTCTATATATGTACCTACTGAAATGATTCAAAGGCTTCTTCGATATATCTATACAGACAGCATTAAATTTATAATTTCTTGGAAACACTTATAGGTTTGGTTTAGAAGCGCACATGTTCTATTAAATATTCTGAACCTTCCTTCATTTTGTTTCTATTGTTGTTAGAATTGGATTTACCTTGCAGTTGGTAAATTTATATATTCTCTCACTATAACATACTATGATATCCAACTCTGAAGTTTTCACAAAATAAAACCATTCCAAGAATTATGGTCGACTATGTGATAGCCTATAGATGGGTCATAGAGCTTTTTAATATAACTTTGACCAAATTGTTGTTTCGAGTTCAGCGAAATGAAAAAAAAACAACAAAAAATACTTCTTGCATCTGAAGCTTTTGACAAAGAGCTTTTTAAAACCTTCGTGTTAACAAGTAATGATTTGTTTAGTATTTTTATTAAAACTTGAATAACCTCTTATACTAAATAGAAAGTCAGATTTATATGAAAGATAATTTTTAGTAAAAACTTTTAGAGAATATTTCCCTGTAAAGGAACTGGTTAAGCGTTAAATCAAACTTTATATATGATAGATAGGAAGATGTTTGTCTAACAAGCTGATTCTGCTTATTTAACTTAGTCTGTACTTCCTAAGTGGTAGTACGGTGCCTTACAAGGCCTAAAACTGTAGTACCAACAGTATCAGAATTGTAGCAGGTCAGAATACGTATTTGTTCTCGGAAATATAAACGGCACCTTTAAGGCATAGGAAGATATAGAGATCGGTGTGATGTAACATTTTATCAGAAAGAGAAATGCTGTCGGAATCAGTGAAGCAATAGGATAAACTTACTAAAGATGTCAGCAAAATCCTAAAATGTGACCAGATCTATCACCATCCACCATCTATCGAACATAAGGATTCAGACGACACAATCCATCATGAAACTTAATAAAAATAAATATAAATAAGGTCACACTAAGGTGACTCAAATGGGCCTTCTGGAATTATTTGAATTTTTGAGGTGCCAATCGGGGCTAGCAGTCATAGAAAGGAGTTCCGCGTGTTGTAACTGAACTAAGAGAATTAACTTTCGCACCAGTTCGAATGTAGGACCTGAAATCTAGTTGAAGCTATTGACTTAATACTGCAATTTAATCTAGAATGTAAAAAACCCACTATTATATGGTACATATTATTTCTGCAAGAATATATATACATACCTATATAGGAATGCATGTGTTAGCATACGTGTGTGTGAACTTCTTGAGATGCACGCAAAAGTAGTTTTGCGGAAGTAGTTAGTTTTTATATAAGTTCTTTGCTTGTTCTCAATGTTTAAAAAAAAAAAAAAATGGGAATAAAGTAGAAAATATATATGCGGCAATAATCTGTTGCAGCAAAATCCAGCGAATTTCTTAAGATAACTCCGGCAAGCAATTGTAATGTTGTATTTGCCTCAAACTTTCGCTGTTGCTAGATTCTTCACATTATATTTTACCTGAAAGCACTTCCACGGCGCTATCTTGCCACGCAACTACAATGCGGCCTGCAATTGCAACAAATTTGCGCGACAAAACTTCTGCTGGCGCTGTAGAATTATGACAAACAAATTGTTGCCAACTACTAATAATGGCGTTGCCACGGTTCTTACGCATTTGCCGCTTCTTGCGGCAACACAATCTTGCGTTTGCACCTCGATAAGTGCTGGTGGTGGCGCTGTTGCTGCGGTGGAGCACCTGCATACCCTCGATGTCATGCAGATATTGCACTGTCAACGTGCTGAATTATTGCGGCGTCGGGTAGAGATATTTGAGAGTTGGCATAAGTTTATGCGGCGATGAATGAGCAAATATGCCAACTGGAAGTGAGTTAGTGCCGAGCAAAGAGCATAAGTTGTGTGACCCACATATTTATGCATTTCTAAATGTGTTTATTGCTTAATTTGATTGCTTATTTTTTTTACTTACTAATAGAGCCATATAAAATATTAAATTAAAATTTGATTATTCTAAATTTTACAACACTCTCTCCGCTTTATATAAGGCTTTGCTATTTCAACTCCATTTCCGCTTAGAAGAACTCAAATCCCACTCAATCTTATAATATTTAAACTACTCCAAACTTTCATGACTTCTCTCCTTGGTTCTGCGAAGCATACTATATCTTCTAGCTGTGCTTTCAAAGTTTCAACTTGGAAAGGTTACTTCTCATTTCGTAGCTTTCATTAGAACTTGTTGAAAGTCTGATTATAACGACAATTTCGAGCCAAATTTTGCTCAGCGATCATGGCCATTTCTGGCTTAATCGGCATGTAAACAAGTAAGAATGCTGCAGTTGGCACGAAGAGCAATCTAGAGAGAATCAAGAGCTGCTACTCCATCTAGAAAACACAACGGTTTGGTGTAGTTCGCGCGTGTGAGGGGATTATCGTTTCATATTTCTTCAAAAATTATGTCAATAAGAACGTATTAACGTCCGGGTCGACCATAGATATTAGATTGGTGGATTAAATCTGTTTATTGATAATTTTCTTCTTTTTTTTATGGGCGTTGACAACGCTTAGGCGGTTTTAGCAGAATTCATTACTGGGTGTGATGGTCGTACTTTCCTATCGTAGTTTGACGCCAACTGGAGATTCAAAGTGTAGTCATGTCCTTCTCTTCACTGCTTCGAATACTTTTAGAGCTGAATTGTTTTCATCCACTCGAACGTCTTGACCAAGCCATCCTAACCGATGTCCCTTAATTCACTGAATTATGTCAATGTTGTCGTATATCTCCTACAGTTTATCGCTTCATCAACTTCCGTTTTCGACTTTGCCAAAAGGACCAGGAATATTTCTTCCGCAGAATCCTTTTCTCTAAAACTCATAACGTCGACTCATAAAATATTGTTGTCGGCCATACCTCTGTACCATATAGCAGGACGGGTATGATGAGTGACTTATAGAAATTGGTCTTTGTTCGTCGAGAGAGGACTTTACTGACCGGAGATATTTCGTCTTGCCCTCGTTCACCACCAGAACCATTTGATTTGCTGCCTTATCCAGTCTGAAGAAAGCAGAACTAACGGCGCGGGTGTTGAGGCCAATGATATCAATATCAGCGGCGTACGCCATCAGCTGTACACTCTTATAGAAGATTGTACCAGTTTCGTCAGAAGTAGTTTGAAGAAGTCTCAAAATGGGGGGTCCGAAATTTGATCTCAGAGAGGTACTTCTCGATCCTGACGGAGCTTTTGGTGTTGCTCAATCCGCATAAAGGCTCCTTTTCGTGCTGTCGAAAGCAGCTTTGAAATCGACGAAGATTTGATGTGTGTTGATTCTCCTTTCACTGGTCTTTTCGCTTGGTGAATATCTGGTCAGTTGCAGATTTGCCAGGTCTAAAACCATACTGATAAGCTCCAAACAGTTTCTTTCACACTATGCGCTCGATAAAACCTTATACGCGATGTTGAGGAGGCTTATCCCATGGTAGTATTTTATATTTTTCGTCGTATATTGTTCGTCGTCGCCGTTATTGTTCTATAGACGGGAAATTGCAATGTGAACTTCTTTAAGGTCGGACAATGGAACATCTGATCCATCGTTATCGATTGGGGAATCGGGTTCGCCATCTCCTAATGTTATGCCATTTAGCATACACGTCTTATATCTATAATTTTAGTATGATCTGGGCATCAGTTACAAGAACATCTCTAGGGATTCTACAAGAGTATGCTCCGGTCTTGAAATCTCGTACTATTCGCCGCAACTTTTCGTAAAATTTTCTGGCATCGTATGTCATTATATGGGGAATCTCTTCTAGTTTTGCGAGAAGTTGTTCGTTTTAGCTTTAATCCACGAAAAAGGTCGGAATTACTGCTGCAGTGGAGTACCGTCTTTATATTCTTTTTAAACCGACATTTTTTTAGGCTGTCACAGTACATTTGCACCTTAATGATTTTATGTCATGATGGGTGCAGTCGTTAAGAGTTTTTGTTAACTTTTCTATCGTGCGAGGTTTTTTAAAATCAACGAATTTGAATTTTGAAGCAGATTTTTCCGGCAATACATTCTTACGCTGATATTTTACAGGGATCCTACCACAGCGCATTTTTGCAGTTCTCTAACCGAAAATATTTTTTCTATTTTGATCATTCATTTATATACATTCTCCTTTACAGTATTACAGCTTGTTTTTTTTTTTATTTTTTAATACACTTCCAATTTCAAATACTCCCTTTTCTTCACATTAATTGAGATAGGTTGAGTAATGCTCATCTCACCACAGCAGCTTATTCACCACACTCATGCAAAATGCATGCAATATTTTAGTCCAAACAGCTGTTCCAAAAGGAATAGGCAAAATATTTGCATGAGCAAATCAAAACAAAAATATTTGCCTAATTATTTATTTATGCATTAGGTCTCTGAACCCAGCACACACTCTGCGCGTATATGCGAACATATCTGCACGGCATATACACGCAGCAACATTGGCCATGACCGTCGTTCAATATTTGCCCATTTACACTTAATTTATTGTAGCCTATGGCTTTCTCATCCATAAATTGCATATCCATTTCACTGTTTTGAAAACAAAATCCAATTGCAACATATTCGATTGCATTGGTCCTTCTATTTGCATATCAATTTGAAGGATAAGCTATCAATGCATTTGTATGCGTATGTGTGTTGACTATATATTTTCTGCAAATTCGCAAGCAAACAACTTATTATAGTTAATCTGCATAAATAAGTAGCCCAAATGGATGAGTGGCGGCAAAATTTGGATGAAGAGTATATATGTATGTATATCTATGGGTATATGTGTACGTATGTGTGCTTTTAAATGCGTTTGTGCGCATTTGAAGCAAAGCAGTTTTGTCTATTTGTAGGCTAAGCAAGTTTAAGTTTGTGCACTGCTTATTTGAATTATAGAGGGTGCTGCAATTGGAGCATTTTGAAATTTGAATTACCAAAATCTTTATTATTTGAATCTTTATTATAGAAATGTGCTTTGGAAATTATTTAAATTTTACAGGGTGCTGCAATTAGAGCATTTTGAAACTTGGATGATTTTTTCGACATAATAAAGTCTTTAATGTTGAAAAATGTTTAGTAAATTATTTTATCAGGATAACGGTCTTTCTCTTTTAAAGAGTTAAGCCAGTCTAGAGTTATGAAAAATGGCGTGAGTTTGACAATTTATTCAGAGAATAACAAAAAAGTAGTAGATTTTCTTATTTTCATATTGATTGATAACAAAAAACACATTTGATATCGAAATTTGGTTCGAAATGACGATCACTTTTCGAAATTATCGCTTTCAAGAAGGTCTGAGACAAGTGGGAAACGGAGTTGCAATCTAAATAGAATTTTCCATAAAACTGCATATGTAGGTCTTAGAAATTCCGCGAAATCTTGGTCTTATAGATAGATAGATAGAAAATAAATGAGGTTTTGCGCTGCGATCTTTGGTCTATTGTACTTTCTCCTATATCATTTATGGTCACAAAGGTCCAGTACTCTGAATATTTCCAGTAGCTTGCTGAGCGCATCTGTGGGGTTTGTGATCTCTGTCTACGTTGATGGGTCCCAAACGGATCTCTTTGAATTTACTTCAACAAATTGATGAGCAATCTAGAATCAGGTGTTCTGAAGTTTCCTGTTCTGTGTCGCAAAACCGTCAGGTTGGGCAGGAGACTAGGCTCATGTTGGACGAGGGTGTCTTGAGACTACAGTGCCCAGGAGTAGTTTTGTGTGGCACACTTCTATTGCTTGCTGCCCGTGAGGTTCTCTTCCCACTCTCTCCTTCGTGCGGAGCAAATTCTTTATGGCGTGGAATTCCAGCGCAATGCATAGTTCTAGTCCTATCATTCTATAAAGGCCGCAGATCGTCATCGGCCAGCTCGTTGTTGGCTACCCCGGCCCCTAGATCGGGTATACATGGTTGCAAGCTGATAGGCAGGTCAGCCTCTCTATACACTCCTCCACTAATAGCGATTTGACCTTATAAGCTGAGTTAGCTTTTAGTGTTTGTTTATTGCTTGATTAACGCTGAGTTTCGATAGTTGCGATGGATATTGATTTCTGCACTCTGACTTACAGCAAAGACTTCTGCTTGAAAAATGCTCGGAAAACATCCCATTAATGTGGATAGTTTGGTTGCGGTCCCGCAATGCCTGCTCCAATGCCTTCCAGTGATTTCGACCCATCAGTGTACCACTGCATAGTACTGTCCCTCAGAAGTAGGTCGAGCGTGGAATCACTCCAATCCGTCTTTCTGCAAAGTGTAACTCTAGACTTCTTTGTAAAGTATCATGTGCTGAGTCGATTTAGCCATGCCGGTTCATTCCTATATACATATGTGAACTAGACCTACAATTTTTCGCTCTAAGATTGTGCATCTATCTTTTCCTCACCAAAAATCTGCTAATTTTTCGGAATGGTCGATAGCAAAGCACTATCGAAAACAAGTGCTTGCATGTTTTCCACTCAATCCTTTGAACATTTCCAGGCTATTCTAACTTTCAGAAGTGCGTTTTATTTTGAAGCCTTCCTATAGGCTAACCCTCCATACAAACATATACGCAAGTTATTGACATACTAGTCAGTATTTTTCAAATCTTCCTTCAACTAAAATCGGACTGCATATAAAAAGGCCACAGTGCTTGAGTTAATCCCTAACAAATTTTCAGATGAAATGTTTCATTTTCCGAAATTCTTTGGTGAGTCGCAGTCACTGCATTCCACACATGCAAACAACACCACTCCACCAACAAGTAAAAGGTCTCACTGTCAGCCCCTTTCACTTCGTTTAAGAACGCAGCGCACGCAGTTGTTACCACGACCCTACAATTGACTACGCTTTCCTTCACCCTTTCCTTCTTTTGTTACGCACTTGCATGTGTGTGCGGGAGCGTGGTGTGCTTTTGGGCGCAAATGCGTAAGCAGGCTGCATGGTGGATGGTGATGTTGTTGTGCGAAATATTATAGTTTTCCATTTCAGCCTTTCGCTGAATATCATTTAAATGTAAATATAAAGTTTAACAAATAAATATGCTCATATAGATGCAGATTTGCTCTCAACTTGTGCGTTGCCTCGCATTATCATTCAACTTCGCTCTGGCATAGCCTTCAACTACATTGTATATGTGCGTGTGTTTATGTATTTTGTTTTCTGTTTTTGTACATTGCGCATTTTCTGCTTTGTATGCAAGTTGAGACTGAGACGGAATTAAAATACAAAAGTGGCAAATGGCATTGAAAACGAAGATGAGAGCGCCATACGCATGCAATGATTCTGTTATGAATTTTATAGGGTGACCAGATAAGAATAATACGAAATATTTAAGAATGATAAGAAACCTATAGGAATAATAGTAATCGTGCTTGTAACACTCTTCAGGGAAGGCTTAAGACTTGTTGGTCTCTACTTGGTATCGTTTATAGCCACCGCAGTTTGCTCCTAATTTCTTTTTGAACATGTGGAAAGTGAGTGAATGTACTCCTTTTTTTTTCTTCAAAGCAAGTAGATGGTAAGATTGTTCAATATTTTCCAAATTATGTTAGTTTTCCCAATTGATCATTAGAGCTTGATAGATATAAAATTATATTTATCAAAATGATTGGGGTGATGATACTATGTTGCGAACCTTCTTTGCGTTTGTTGACCGTTTATTGCTGCACAGAGTTGAGTGCGTATCTACGCTGCAACACGATAGTGGTTCGCGGACCTCAAAGCGTACGTACGTCTAAAACACTGAAAACGTGTTTTCCGTCTATCACAACATGATCGAAGCCACTACGGATAAACATATTTTGGACCCCAGCGGTGGCAGGGACAGTTATCAAATGAGCACTTCGATCGCTCAGAAAAGCCATTTTTAGTCACATTGTCCTTCCCCTCCGACCGAGTTTGGGCAACATATCAGCGATATGTTGAAGAACTTCGCTTTGATACGGATTGTGGCTAGACGTTCATCTACCGGGGGGAAAGCCAGTATACGGCAACGCAGTTTCTCTCCCACCACAAATCCGCACTTCTTTGGTGGCAATTATGTCAGCTTTTACTTTCACGAGGTCATCAACGAGTAATCCTTAATGTGTTTGCCATGGTTGTCATCAATAGGAATGTGTCTCATCTGAGACTGTCTTGATCAAACATACAACGAAGGTTAAGAGAGTCCCTGTGAATAGCTAGGAATGCCAGTTTTTCGTGAGATTAAGGAGTCCCAAGCAGGATTCAGAAACATGCGAACTTTTAAGCAGTACTATAGTGAAGGATTTCCGAAAAAGGACAAAAAGGAGACTCATCTTTTTCGGTAAATTTTTGTCATTTTTAGAAAATTACCGGTGTATCGCTCTCTTCTTCCGCCAGTCCGACTGAATTTAGGCGAGTTGCTACTTAGTTTTTGAGATATTCCTCTGAAATATTACACACGGCCTTCTTTTATGAAAGAACCAGTTCATTTGTCAAAACCGGCGATATCAGACAACTATATCATATAACTGCCATACAAACTGAACGATCGGAATCCAGTGCTTGTATGAAAAGCTTTTTCGTTTGTTGAGATATTTTCAAGAAACTTGGAATGAATTACTAAATAACCTGAATTTGTTTTCATGGTTTGTTTTTACCAAAAAAATGTGACTAGAAAGCGCCAGCAAATCGTTTGCCAGTTACACTGTACATATAATTGCTATAAGACATAAACCTGTGAAGAATATTATAGCTTCAATGCAGCGATTAATCCTTTTTTTGTTTAAAACAAAATAAAATTCTTGCCTCAATTTATGCATATTTTCTATTGCCTCAGAATCAGAAATTTGTTGTTGTTTTTTTTTTTCTTCAAATTTCAGTTTGCTATCGCTCTCACACAATTAACCATTCAAGTGCTGATATCATGGTGCATACCGCTGGCCATCTATTATGCAGCTTTATACGAGTTTGTATTTATTTATCTCGTTTTCTCTGCTCAATGCTCTCTACCCTTAGGGTGGCTTGCGCAAAGCGCTCACGTGCCAAAATAACTGTATGCACAAGCAATACGCGATTGTTCAGCATTCAAACCGACTTGCCGGCTTAAGCTTCCAATATTTCACAAACACAATAGTTTTTGTTGTTGCTACCTTATCTTTACATTTCTTTGTTTTTATCATATTTTTTTCTTTGTTATTTGATGCAACTCTTAAACTTTCGCAATCCGCACGCGTGCGGAGGACCAAGTTTCCTTTGGCATTCCGGTGTGTGTTCATAAGTGTAAATTAGTGAACGGAGATAGTGAGCGGTTTTGTATATTTGTGTATGTGCGCCTGATATCTTATTGTTGCGTTACATGGTTGGCATGCCGATGCGCTGCACACACGCATACAGGCGAAGGCACTCACATGCATGCTCAATAGGACAATGCAATACTCATACGTCATGGCGTTTCCATTACCTCCGTTTTCGTCCTTTAAATCTGTGCGCTTATATTCATTTGTATGCATTTGTGTGTGTGTGTATGTGTGTTAGTGCGCAGTGTTGATGTGCTGCAATGAGTTGAGATGAATTGCTGTGAGCGCATGTTTTGAATTTTACAGATTTTCACACTTTTGCTTTCCTTCACGCTGCGCTCACACCACTTCCATTAGCAAGGCGTGGCACGTGTTTGACGTTGCTTATTTTAGATTTTAGTTTGGCTTTGAATTTGATTTTGATTTGTATAGTCGACATTCCTCAATGCATGCCAGTAGACGTTTTTGTGCTTTGTTTTTTGTTTTTTACGCAAACTTTTCGCTGAGATGTTCTTGCACCTTATTTGCTGCGTTTTTGTTGGATTGCATGCGCAGAGATTTCGTCATTATGCGCCTGCAGGTCTGAAAGAATCATGTATTTATATGAACGGGTGCTAGTTCTGAAACATAGCTATAGAAGAAGTAACTATTCATTATTTCTGGAGTAGTCACTTGAGTGAAAATGTAATGAATTAGTCTCTCTAAAATATTTGTGACCCGACAAAACTTTCCATTTAGCTGAACCTGGGTATCAGCAATTTGCGGTGTCGATTGGAGAAAGTTCTCAGTATTTACAATTTGACATTCGTACCTGTCTGACACTGGATTGATATGAAAATACTTATTTCTCATTAATCATCTTCAAAGATAAACTGAATTTAATATAGTATAATAATTATCTTCTTAGAGTTACTGCGACCAAAAAGAAAATGGCACCTAAATCCACAGTCTTTAACTTACAGTAGAGAAAGCCCTTACCTTCTCTTTTTCCAGCCAACTCTGACTACAACTTCGAAGTGTAGTAGGCCATTGGCAATCAGCAAAGTTGCACTATACCGAAAGTAATCACTTATAGAGACACAATGAGTAAGTGAGTAGCGTTGTAAAGTCTGTTCTATAAATATCTCGTTTGATCAAATTTGAACCGGACACACAAAATAAAACTAAATCTTCGCGTACTTTAGCCTTTATTATCGTCTTTAAAAGAGCCTTCAAAGCAAGCATGTCAATTCATAGTTTCATATCGCTTTCGGCTCATATGTGGCGCGCCATTAGCTAGATTATTACACAGTTTTGAAGACATATTTATAATCCCGCTAGTGACACCACCAGTAACAAGATACTGGTTTGGTGTATGTATATTCCCCAGCTGCGTTGTCAAGCATTACATTTGCGACTTCTAATCCTTGCTGCGTTTCCAAAAGATTCAGAACTTATGGTTCAAGTCTAGTATTATGATGCTTCATACATAAAACATTAACCAAAATATTAATCAAAGCAATAACCACAACAATAACCACAACAATAACCACAACAATAACCAAAACATTAACCAAAACACTTGCATTCTGTCAGTTTTAATGGAATTTGGGTAACTTAAACTTTCCAGAGAGACTGAATAGTATGGTTTCTATGAGACCACTTCTCTAGAAATTAAAAACTTATGTGTTGTGGTTAGACCTAATCTAAAAATACACCTTATGTCAGGGTTGATATATTTTTTAGGTTCCATTTGAAGCAGAAGAAAGTTCTGTATCATTCATAGTATATTGAGTGTCATAAACGATTTTAAAATGGCACGATATGCTCTTTGAACTCCTTTGAATATACCGGATTCTTCGGTTTCGGCGCAAGCGACTTTTGTGACCTTAAATCTCCTTTGGAATATACTAAATTCTCCGGTTTTGGCTCCCGCTACTCTCTTAACCTCAAAAAATTGTCCTCTGGAATCAAATTAAATTTCTTAATTTAAGAAATTTCTAAGAAGAAATCGAATCTTGCTGATACCAACTTTCTGCTATACCTCACAAATTCTTACTGAATTGTAAGGATAGATTAGGCTAGGTTGTAGAGCTGAGCCTCGCTACAAATTTATTAAGGGATTCCACTTGTAGAACTGTGACGCTTCTTTCTTAGATGTAGATCAGCAGAGCATGTATCTAGAGCTTACCGCAAGTTGGTTGAAACGGTAGATATCAATTGTAACGACTTCACTAGCTTCGAGATGTTCCAATCGCATTTTAGCAAAAGCTAAGTAGTTGAGAAGAAAGTACCTTGATGAACTTACCTCACCATCCTCTCTATACAGCTTTGGTAATTAGCAGCCGACAAGACATGTAGCTTCAGCGCATCTGACTTTATTGAAGAGCTCGATACTTGGTACTGAGATGCTCCTAATTCAACGAAATTGGTGGAAAAGGTTTTGTTTTGCCCTGATAGAAAACTTCTCCACCCACTTTTGCCAAGCCTCGAAAGTTTATCTTCAGAGTCTTGAAATTTACCAAATTTATTATTAGAATTAATTCTAGCAAAATCACAAAAGTTGCACGGCTAGCATATGATTAAACATTAACTACCGAACACAAACAGCCGAGCCAAATATAGTAGCATCTGCATAGCTTTTGTATTTGTGTTAGTATGCAAATTCATTTCAGCTTGCGAATTCGTGTCTGCGCTGGATATTAGCGTAAAAAATTCAGTTGGAGCCGCGCATGGTTGATTGAGCAATGTTTCATGTTGACGCTTGACATTCAGCCTCGCAAACACAAACGCACATATGCGCTTTCATGCATATAGGTGACCCAATGGCTGATGTGGCAATTCACATGGATGCACTGCGGCGTATATCCAGCCTAGGCGCACAAAAACAACTACACTTATGCAAATAATCCATCAAATTGCAGCGCAGCCTAATGCCAGTTAACGGGCAAATGATAAATTACTAAGCTCGCGCCAAAAGTGGTCTACGGCAGCGCGAGTAATTATGCAGAAATGAGTTGGTAAATGCCGGTCACGCGAATATGCTTCTGCACTGATCGATAACTTCAAGTATATTCAATTTTAGACAGTTTGCACTGTGCTTATCTTTCGGCGATTATTACTCGCATGTTGCTACAGAGTGGAATAATTGTAAGGAAAATAGATATAAGTACATACTGGGTAGTCGAAAAAGTTTTTTCGTATTTTGTCAATAGATATCGTAGCAGTTGTATATCTCAGGTGATAGCAATCATATTGTGTCATACAATATAATGTTTGAAGAAGTTACAGTTGTTCAAAAATGAGTAAAAATAATGAAGAAATTAACTTTTTTTTTTTGAAGTTTTGGTATAAAAAGGGAAGAATGCCATGCAAGCCACCAATGAAATTTGTGAAGTTTACGGAGGCGACGCTATATCAGTTTGTGTAGTACAGAAATGGTTCGCTCGCTTCCGTACTGGAGATTTCGATGTGAAAGAGCCATCGTTGAAAATGTGGATGAAGTTATGAAGAAGATTGACCAGGTCACATAAGCAGCCATGACATCGCTAAGGAACTAAACATTCATCATCAAACGGTCTTGAATCATTAAAAAAGGCTGGCTACAAAAAGAAGCTCGATGGATTGTCTGTGAAAAATTAAATGAACCAAATCAGCATCTGCGATTCTTTGCGGAAACGAAATGAAATCGAACCTCTTCTGAAGCGAATGGTACCATGAGATGAAAAGTGAATTAAATATGACAACAATGTGTAAAAAAGATCATAGTCCAAGCGTGGTGAAGCAAAACAAATGGTCGCAAAGCCACAATTGACGCCTCGAAAGGCTATGCTGAGTGTTTGGTGCAATTGGAAAGGATTCATCCACCATGAGCTGCTCCAGCCTGGTCGAACGATTGATATTACACTTTACTGTCAACAACTGATGAGATCGGTTAGAACTGATCAATAGAAATTGCTTCGTTTTCCATCATTACAAAGCTAGACCACACACATCTTTGATGACTCGGCGTAAACTAGAAGAACTTGACTGAGAAGTTGTAATGCATCCACCATATAGTGCTGACCTTGTACCATCGGACCACCATTTGTTTCGGGCATTGCAGAACTCCCTTAATGGAGTAAAGTTGCCTGCAAGAGAACCCTGTGAAAAATACTTGTCGCAGTTTTTCGCCGAGAAACCAGAAAAGTTTTACACAAATGAAATTATGTCTCTAGAAGAAAAATGGTAAAAACTGGTACATATTTGTTTCATTATTCATTTCATTTGAGATTCCTGAGATATGGTTTTTGGTCCATAAGTGGACGACGCCACGCCCATTTTAAATTTTTAAAAAAATCCTGGATGCAGCTTCCTTCTGACATTTCTTCCGTAAAATTTAGTGTTTTTGACGTTTTTTRTTAGTCRGTTAACACACTTTTAGTGATTTTCAACATAACCTTTGTATGGGAGATGGGCGTGGTTATTATCCGATTTCTTCCATTTTTGAATTGTATTTGGAAATGCCTAAAAGCAACGACTCTATACAGTTTGGTTGACATAGCTATAGTAGTTTTCGAGATATGTACAAAAAAGTAAGTAGGGTTCGGGGCCACGCCCACTTTTCCAAAAAAATTACGTCCAAATATGCCCCTCCCTAATGCGATCCTTTGTACCAAATTTCATTTTAATATCTTTATTTACGGCTTAGTTATGACATTTTATAGGTTTTCGGTTTTCGCCATTTTGTGGGCGTGGCAGTGGGCCGATTTTGCTCATCTTCGAACTTAACCTTCTTATGGAGCCAAGAAATACGTGTACCAAATTTCATCGTGATATCTCAACTTTTACACAAGTTACAGCTTGCACGAACGGACGGACAGACGGACAGACGGACGGACGGACAGACAGACATCCGGATTTCAACTCTACTCGTCACCCTGATCACTTTGGTATGTATAACCCTATATCTGACTCTTTTAGTTTTAGGACTTACAAACAACCGTTATGTGAACAAAACTATAATACTCTCTTTAGCAACTTTGTTGCGAGAGTATAAAAAGAAATAACTTGATATTTGATTAGAAGTATGAAAATATTTTTTCGACTACCTTATATACATATATGTATACATTTATAGATGAAGTTATGCGTTCTCGAAGAAGATGCGAAAAAGGCTGTGTCTTCGTTTCCATTATTTCTGTGGTCATCTGAAAAATAAAGCAATGGTGGATTCTTGGTTAGTAAGAACGTCGCTTCATCGAGTGCTGCAACACAGAAAAAAACAAAATTAATTTCATAAAAAGGCGGCTACTCATAAATACAGCTTGGCTATTTGTCTAATTTTTTACCTTTTCCAAGTTTTTATTATCGGAAAAAGACCTTCATTTTCAATCGTTAATTTCGAAGTCAAAATATATTTTTTTTTAAGTGGTAAACTTTTTCTTCTCTCATATTTCTACTAACGGATGGTGCAAAAATGAAGTATTGCTAAGGTAAATTCCCTTAGGATATTCTAAAACCAACTAAATGATTTAAAGCTGTTTTTTTTAGGGGCCTATAGAACCCAATAATAAGTTAGAAATGGGGTTGATGTCACTGTATTTCGTTGCTTTAATCACTTTTCAAAAAAAAAAAAAAAAAAAAAAAAAAAAAAAAAAAAAAAAAAAAAAAAAAAAAAAAAAAAAAAAAAAAAAAAAAAAAAAAAAAAAAAACGCATTACATATCTCCAAACACAATTCTATATTGATAACTATATGCACAAACGATTGCAACAAGCTCCACATCGCATGACTTATAACATATGAAAGAGTTTTAGTGCAGACTGCAAAAGCACTGATAAAGAGCTTAAAATGGTCGGGCTTCGATCGAAATATGAACATAAAAGTGCATGCTATTACGGCAACAATATGCCAAGTTACGCATACCTGATGTGTAGTGTAAAAAGTACATGAAGATATGCATGATTGGCTGCGTGTAAATGTATTTACCAAATATAACATAAGACTAGGCACATAACACGCATGCAAAATTTTACGCACACAAATGACGAGACATACTGCTCAATGCAGGTGCAAATATACACAAACCCACACATACATAGCGATTGTTTTGTTTGCTTGCATAGAAAAACACAATTAATATTATCTCAACTCAGCAGTGCGGCTGGAAAGTTTGCCAGACATTTTGACTGACATTTGCCAAAGTGCGTGAGCGACGGCAGACAGCACAATTATCAACACAACAGCAACACACACGCTTAAATAACTGTATTTATATATGTATGTATATACACGTATGTATGTGCTTGTCCCGCATATCTGCTGCATTATTGCATTACCGTGTTTGTTGTGCTGCACATTGGCAATTCTCTTTCAAACGTGCCCAATCCATGCGATCTCTCAATCGTTTCAGCTTGGGTCACTTGCCTGCCAACTCGATGTGAGCGTGTCAATTGTGTATCGACTGTATGCTCGAAATGCCGTTTGAATTAACAAAATATTTTGTTTTAAGGTATTAAATTGCAATGTCAAACGCAGACGGGTGCCAAAAATGCGTTGCTTGTTTGTGGAAAGCGGGTAGTGACAAGGGGTTTGGGGTTATATAAAGAGAAAAAAAATTAAAAAATAAGAACGAAGCTGTTATAGACTTTATAGAGGCATTTCCTATAGCATATTTCTATCAGTCAGTTTGTGTGACAGCTATATGCTATAGTGATCCGATCTGAACAATATATTTGAGGATGGTAGTATTGTTTTGAATAATAATCTGTACCAAGTTGCGGGAAGTTATCTCGTGAAATATCGAAGCGTCTTCTTCATGTATGAAAACCCTTTTTTGATCGATCAGTTTGTATGGCAGCTATATGCTATAGTGGTCCGATCTAAACAATTTGCTCCGATAATGTAGCGCTGCCTAGGAAAATCAGCTATGTTAAGTTTCGTGCAGAACTCTCATCAAATAAAAAAGCTTTCAATACAAGGATTCAATTTCATCGCTCAGTTTATATGGCAGCTATATGCTGTAGCGGTCCACACAATATGTTTAGATATAGTAGCATTACTTCGGATAATAATCCATGCCAAATTTCGTGAAGATATCTAAGTACATAAAAAAGTTTTCCTTACAAGAGCGTGATTTTGATCCGTCTGTTTGTCTGACAGATATGTATATCCTAGTGGATCGATATCGGAAGTTCAGCCAACCAAGTCACTTTTTGTAGCGAAATGAAATCTCTCCGTGTTTATTTTCTGAGAAAATTTGCCGACAAGTGAGCTTTTGAAGCAACATTTTTTTTATCAAAAAGCCAGCTGATGCTATGCAACAGTACTCCAGCGTATGACATGCCTCAAATTGCGGCCCAAGCACCGCCATCTTTGTCATTACCCGTTCACTTGTCATAACAACAGCTTAGCATTACAAACAAACAATTTCACACAGCATCATATCTCTATTCACTGCAGTTGCGCTGCCCTCTCTCTACTTTTCAACGCATTGCGAAATGACCAACGAATGTGTATTAAACCGTTATAGTGGCAAACTTAAGCCCCACACAACTAACACATTTAACAAAGTACATCTGCATCTATAAATACCCACACAAAGGCATTAGGATGTGCGCGTGTATGTGTGACGCTAATTATTGTAATGCGCCTAAATGCATACGTATATGCTATCGCTGTGATGCGTGGGCAGTCTCTTTGTTTGCTTATCTAATTTGTTTGATTTACTTGTATGCATTTACCTTATGCGCTGCGAATGTAGTTGCTAAGCGCGTGTGTGTTGTCAAATTTGCTTTGTTTAAGCTTCTGACATGCGCCGCACTCGACGCCATTAAACATAAACAAAAGCTGGGATTTATTCGGAAATTGAAATTTCAACTGTCGCTTTTATGTGAAATGCAGTAGGAGTGAGTGAGTTGAAGCAGATTTTAGCTTCCTAAGTACTTTAGATTTATTATTTAATCTTTGCAACAAAGTGCATGCAAAATAATAACATTAACTCTTAATGGTTAGTATAAAGGGGGATCCATTTCGAGGTGCTTTAATTAAAAAAATACTTGGATCACCCGTTATATATTAGGTTGCTAAATATCTCCCTTACGCCTTTTTGTCTTTTGAATTTCGCGGCTATGTATAAAGCGCAACAGGGCTCGTATCTGGCAATACTGTACGTCTTTGAGCGGTATTGACATAACCTACAAAACGACGCTATGCGTGATTATTTTGGATATTGCGTCCAACAGTTATAGACGTGTAAACATGGAGTTCACTAATGCCGAAATTCGCGCTATTTTAAATTGTTCCTTCGTTAAAGTTAAATCCGCCAGAGAAACGTTTCGTGAGATTATTGTTGTTTTGGTTGATGGTGCTCTATCACTTCGAACTGCGGACGAATAGTTTCGACGATTCATAGCGGGTGAAAACAATACCATGGATAAGCCACCCAGGTGGGAGACCTGTGACGCCGAATAACGATCAAATCGTGGAAAACATCGAGTTAGACCGGCATGTGACATCGCCCAGAAAATGAGAGTTAGTCACCAAAACATTTTAAACCATCTGCAGAAGGCTGGATACACAAAAAAGCTTGATGTTTGGGTGCCGCATGATTTGACAAAAAAAAAAAAATTTCTGGACCAAATCAACGCTTGCCATATGCTGCTGAAAAGGAACGAACTCGACCCATTTTTGAAGCGAATGGTGACTTGCGACGAGAAATGGATCACGTACGACAATATCAAGCGAAAACGGTCGTGGTCGAAGGCAGGTGAATCGTCCCATACAGTGGCCAAGCCGGGATTGATGGCCAGGAAGGTTTTGCTGTGTGTTTGGTGGGATTGGAAGGGAATCATCCACTTTGAGTTGCTACCATATGGCCAGAGGCTTAATTCTATATTCTACTGCGAACAACTGGACTGCTTGAAGCAGGTGATGGATCAGAAGCGTCGACAATTGGCCAATTGAAAGAGTGTAGTGTTCCACCAGAACAACGCCAGACCACACACTTCGTTGATGGCTCGTCGGAAGTTACGGGAGCTCGGATGAGACGTTTTATCGCATTCACCATATAGCCCGGACATAGTGCCAAGTGATTACCACCTGTTCCTGTCCATGGCGAACGTCTTTGTTGGTGTAAAACTCAAAAGAGGCTTGTGAAAAGTGGTTGTCGCAGTTCTTCGCAAAAAAGGAGGGGGCCTTCTACGAGGGGGGTATTCTGAAGTTGCCATCTAGATGGAAACAGATTAACGAACGAAACGCATATTTGAACTAAATCCGATAACTGTAACACCTTTTATAAAGCATTGAATGAAGAGCAAAAAGGCGGGAGGGAGATATTTGACAACCTAATATATATTTTATAGTGTTTTCAACATTTTTTCAGGGTGTAACAAATATTCTGACATTGAAATTTAAGCTCGTGAGTGGAGTAGAAGCCTGAACCGGCGAACTGGCTGCCTATGCACTGAGAAATTACTAGACATGAACAGGTTAGCTTGCTGGTGGTCACTTCTAATATGAACTGGCTTGCCGCAGCATGCCGCACTATCTACCTACCTCACTCTACTTATATTTAGCCCAAGAGCTTAACCAAAGACATCCCAGTTCGTGTCTCTAGGGATATGAGTCGGCGGTCGGACCTTCAAATTCAGTGCAAATCGTATGGCCTTGTGATCTGACATTGAGGATTCTTGCGACTCCCGTCCGTTATGTCAAAGACCTCCCTACGAGTATTTGTTACGAAGGAGGATTCGCCGGCCATAAATTCAAGAAGAAACTCTGCGAATGAGTGGGTTTGTCGTCCCCTAGCATTTGTCGTTCCTAGCTGTCTTTCTCAGCCGAATCCCAAGGTTTCTCCCGACTACTATGATACTGATGTCTTCGTTTTGATACCTTAGGAAATCAAGTGCGAACTCGTAGGGTCTTTCTACGCTCTTAGGAAGAAATACTGTGCCTTTCTGTCCTCCCAGCTTCGGTACGATTTTCGCTAGCGAAGTTTCGGACATTTCGTTCTTACTACTCAACTAGGAGCAGACGTGACCGGAAATATACACCATGGAATGAGCATGTGTTTCCGAACTCTTTATATATATATATCTCATCCATGATGCTATCCTGCAACAAAGTAAGCCTGCTCTGATCCCCAAACTTCCGCCGAGTTGTGGGGCAGTACCAGCATCCGTATGTCTTTTTAGACCTACGACCTACGCCCCGCCATCACCGGTGAAGGATTTGGGGCGAAGCGTTGTCCTGCCTACTTGCCACCGGGGCAGTCAGCTTCCGGTATGGGGATGGCATTTTCCCGATCCGGTTCTTCTTCTTTTATCACTCACTTTGGTCTATTTTAGAAGCGCTTGCTCCGTGCAGCTGACCCTGGTCGAAACGCCTTCTTCTCATTGTCACTACAGGAAGGCACATCATCTTCATCCATCTTTATTCGACTAAAGAGTGTCCAGTAACTTACACCTAGCTTCTGAGCAGCTTTTACCTAAAATCGCAGTAATTTGTTGTTGTTTTTTTTTTTAGTTGCCATTCCTCCTGATCTACCCTCTAAAATGACCCACAAGAGTTCGTCGCGTCGGATCCCCTTGAATGGCTCTTTAGGAAGAAAGGCGACCGTTACTTTCTAAGGCAGCCCGGTGTTGGCAAGGCTTTTTTAGAAAACTTCCTGGCTGCAAATCATCAAATGGGCATGAAAGTCGCATAACAAACTGGATTGGGAGGCTTTTGCACGGTTGTTGCATGCATGCGATCCCTGATAATCCGAATGAGGAGCGCCCTACAACACCACTCTCACCGGTTGGAAGGAGCCGAGTATTCCTTACGACCTCTTTAACTTCTTTTCATATTTCAACAATAAGAGAGTCACAAACAACTGCTAATTTAAATACAAAAACTCACTTTTTAAATGAATGAATAATTGAAAAACATAAAGTTAGTCGTGGAGAGCTGACTTTTCTCCGCTGAAGAAAAATTAAATGAACTTTGAAATTAACTGCAAGCAAATGCAACAGAGTTCGCTACTCTCGAAGATAGAGTCGATATGTAAACGCATATAAAAACACCTTTATATAATATAATCTTTACTGTGCACTGAAGTTATCTTCCTGTCTTGCGCACACACCCACACGCTATCTGGGTGAAAGTGAAGAAGTTGCCTTACAAATGGCTGCTGCATTTTTTCCAACTGATTAATGATGCTAATGAGTCAAATGAGCTTGAAGTCGTCTTACGCCAGTTAAGGCACTAACCCCCAGGCCGAAGGCATCAAGTAGTCCAACCTCGCGCCCCTTACTTCGACTCAGTTATTTACACATACACACATATATGATGTATGTATACACAATGGTGGCAGGACTGCCTGACTGACTGTGTAGTTTGCCACTCTGTTGTTTGTTGTTGCTTCTGTTAAGTTGTCTGCTGCTGGTGTGTAATTAGGCATACTTTTTGCAGTCTTGTCATTTCATTGCCATTACGCTTCATTGGCTGCGAGCACGGGAGTCAAGACAGCTAAATATGACCATAGTGTGCTCAGTAAAGGGAGACTCAGACACGTTTTTTTGTTGCTTGAGCTTTCGTGTGCCCTCCTTGTTAGTTTGCTAGCGCCCTGATTCTGGTTCTATGCAAATATTAAATGCTTGGTCTTCTTGTTCCACTTTGACTTCTATTGCGCAGGCATTGTTGTAATGAATGTGCCAATCAGGCACTAACACCAAGGCATAGTAAAAAAGTCACATTAAGCTCATCAGCTTTTTGCTCTCCAATGAACTTTAATTCGAGCAGGTGTTTGTAATTAAACGGAAACTTTAACTAATTAATTCCTTCTCATTTGTCATCAATTTCATGAACTTACTACCGTTGAAAAATTACATATTTTTTAAATTGAAAGAGTAAGTTGAATAAGTTTAAAAATCGATGGGGCTCTTTCATTTCAATTTTTTATTAATTTCAAGGTTGATATTTTGACGGAAGAAAATTAGTTCGGCCTATGTAAGGAAGAAGTCCGAATCTTTCTTGTTATTCACCTACACCATTACTAGATCCTGCGTTAGAAGTTCTGAAATGTAAAATAAAGCTAAATCTGTCTTAACCTCTACACAAGATCGAGGTCTCTCGCTGGAGACATCATTCATTACCTTGCTTTTTCTCGAATTGAGGTTCCATGGTTATCTGATTTGAACATATAGGTGGGCAACTTCTATAAGAGCGCTGGACAGGTCTTCGTCTCCACTGTCGTGACGATCCTATCCCTTCAACCTGTCAAAGAGCTCTTGTGTAGAGAGTACCACCCCTTGCCGTTCGCTAGGAGACATATTTTGTTCACCTTTAATGGCAGTGGCACGAGAAACTTGGTCGACGTAATGAATAGATTCCTCGTCCACTAGCATCTGTTGTTCACGCCTGTCCTTCTCCGCCGACGCTTTAGGCTTCCAAGGCCTCATAACTATGGCTCCGAGCCTATACAAGTAGTTCAGCCAGAATCTCTACTGCCGGATGAATTTATAAAACTCATCATCAATGATGATGTTGAGCCTCCATTCAGCATACTTAATGCCGCTCTCGACTACCCTTCAAGTCGAGGTACTAATGCCCTCGTTTTAGTTTCTGACTAAACCAAGTGCGAACTACTTTCATCGCCACTTGCAGGGCGCTACGGACAACACCGATGAAATACGATATTGCCCCTATAGTCATAGTTGGAAGGTGTCTCGCTATAAAGATCGTTTTCGTATACGAGAATTCTGAGCATCTTTAAATTATATTAAATTCAACTATATTTTCGACAACCGAAGACACTCCTGGTGTTTTTTCTTAACTTTCATTTTCCAAGTTTTTCTGACTCAAGAAGAAATGTAGTATCAATGTCTTCACCATCTTTGAAACCGCACCGCTAGTTTGCGAGAAAGCTCGAAGAGGGTTCGTCTAAATAAAATAAGATCATCAAGAGTTTGTCATTTGATCATTCATATAGTGCTTTAAATCTGCGAAATACCTTCCTTCAGAACTGTCCATATTTTATAAGATTGTAGTTGAAAGAGCTGGGATCACATACAAATAGTCGATTTTTGATTGGATCAAGTGGTACTGTTGAGATGTGATGATTTCGTATTTACTTTGTGGAGTTTTTGAAATCACAAAGCACAGGTTTGGCATACTAAAGTGTAGTTTCGGTTATACGTGGTTTTATCGTTGATAATAAATAGTTTTACCTTAGAAAAATTTGGATACCAGAGTCGAATCTATTGATACTTTAACGAGTGAATTTCCTTATTTAAATATTGGCCTTAAACGTCTTATATATTATATACATACCCATCCATGAAAGGGACAGAAACGTATTACGATCATGTTTTTGTATCCTAAACTGGGTATATTAAGTTTGGCTCGATGTTTGTAATACCGAAAAGCAAACCTCAAGTACTCAGAGACAATATAAAGTATATACATATATACATACATGATCCACGTGAGAGCTTGAGTCGATTTAACTATGTTAATTTTCGAGGTATAATATTTTCACGAACTTTAGCATGAGTTATCGTCCAAAATCGAGTTACTTACTAAAGAATTGGGCTGCAATACAAAATGACCGATCACAGTGGTTCTACTAGATTGACTCACTGGATTAAACCAAGAGCTTCTGTATACTAAATAACAATAACTTCTTCCCTTTTATGTCACTGAGTCACAACGTTGTCCATACTATCGAAATAACAACAAAAGCCACACATTGCCACCACATTTAATAAACGCATCCGTCAAACCATCAAACGCTTACAAACACAACAAATATAGGAGGAGAGTGTAAATATGTTTGGGACAATTCGTCGTCTCTGACTTGCGTCAACGGAAACGCTAAACTACTCGTCTTAACCTCATTAATTTGCATAACACGAAATGGAAATTTCCTGCACGTGATTACCAACGCAATTTAATGAACTTGTCAGTGCGTTAAATGGCCGAAAGACGCAAAAAGGTGCGGAAGACAGACGCGCCAATTTGCCACATTGGCATTTTGCGAACGGATTAAACGCCTACGACCACTTACGGTACTTGTATTTGACTATTGTTGATGCTAAAACTAAAGCGGCGTCTTCAGGCGCGTACGCGTGACGGAGCAAGCTAACAAGTTAGTGTATGCAAACTGTAGTTGTTGTTGTAGTAAGCAGTTATGTTGACATATACCTGCTGATTAAATTTAATCATATTATGTTGGCGCATGACGTGAGTGTAGAAGTGTGCGAGAGTGTGTGACAAAAAAATTGTGGAAGCATAACTTTAGGCGCGTGACATAAAAGTTGCGAATGTAGAGCTAAGTAGACACGCCTGAAATTATAACTTCATTGTTGAGGAAAAAAATATTAATAGACTAAAGACTAAGCTTTCGAAATTATTATTAGTGTGCAGCTTTTGTCAGAAAAGATGGCATAAAATAAGAAAATTATCACATAACCGCAAAATATTTTCAAACGAAATTTTGCAGATTCTTTCCCTGCGGTATTCAACTGTTGAAATGCGTTTAAATTGGCAATTTGCAGGCTAATCAATGCTGCTTGTTCGCTCAAAAGTACAGCGCACTAAACGCCATCATGCCTTTGGGATGTGTGAGCCAACACACACACGCACACACACACACATTCAAATCAGCCATATATCAGCTGGTGCATTGCTGAGCTATGCTCAATCGCGTCTCGTTAATGACTTTATAAGAAGTTTTCGTACATGTCCACGTGCGCGAACGACACGAAAACACCGCAGCTCACCTTTGGGCTTACATCAGTCGCACGTCGCTCAGCACTCAGCGCTCGTTGCACGACGCTCAAACCAGCAGACAAATCGCACAAGCTGTTATCTGCAAAGTGTTGAGAGAGTTTAATGCGATATTTATAGGCATGAGTGTTTGAACCGTTGTAACGTGTGTTAACAAGCGTTGCGCTGTGTGTGAGTGTCGGCTGGCGCGTGTCTGCTGTACGTCACGCTTCCACTATATGTCTCGTTTTCTCTGCGATTTAAGCATTTCCGATGCGTAATATGTTTTGCAGTGGGAGAGTCTGCTAACGCGACTGAATGAGCGCATTCAATGTCTTTATGATCGACTAATGAGACTTTGGCTGATAGTTTCTGGACAGGGCTTTGGAAGGGGCTTTATGTATTTATAGCACTTAAAAGTTATTGCTGATAGCTTTATGAATCAATTTTATCAATCAGCATGGGTTAAGTGATTTGGGAAATTAGTCCACTTGAGGTAGTTACTTCGTTTCTAAATGCGGAAGATTTCATGAAAAAATATTCACTGAAATATTATTTTTAATATATGTATTTTGGCTTATATTTCAACAGCAAGGAAACAAATTGGTGATTTATTAAATTATTTTAGAAGGTTATTAATAACATATATGAAAATTTAGTAAAAAAAAATATATAAATGCGATTGATGTATTAAAAAAGACAGTTTTGTAGTTGCTTTGATAAAAAAAGGTCGTTCCTGTTTAAGCACGTGTCATATTGTATATAGAGACCAACAAAGAGAAAATACACCATATATACGTAACACAGTTTGTCTTCGAAAAAGGCGACAACGCAAGCCCTTTACAACTGATATACCCGGAACGCAACTGATATGCATCAGAACAACGCTAGGCCCTTAAATATCGATTGTGATACGCCAGGAGCTGCGAAAGCTTTATTTGAATGTTATTCTGTATTCCCCTTTTAGTAAGGGCTTGACACCAAGTGATTATTGTCTCAAAATAAGCTTGTTGCAATCAACTGTTCCAGTTTGTTGCCAATAGGGCGAAAGGCTTCTCAGAGAAAGAAATTTAAAATTGCAATTAATTGAAAAAAAAAAACAGAGAATATTCGATCTGGACCCGATTTTATAACTATGAAAAATAAAATTTTCAATTTATTGCAGAAATAAGTGATTTTTTCTAGCTCTTATATAAGAAGAAAACTTGCAATATTATTTATTTAAAAGTATCTAAAATAGTTGAGAAGAAAGATCGATATTTTTTAAACATCGAAAATTTTGCATTGTGATGAAATAGTCAGTAATATTGCGTTCAAAAAGGCTTCGAGGTACATGCCGACATATGGCATATTTCTAAAAAACTTCTTATCTTAATCACCCAAAAATTCGTCACATCTTCCATCATTGCAGGCTGGCGTCCGATGTTGTACGAAATTATATCAGTTCTTTTTTATTATTGATTATTCTTATTAGAGCACGTTTTCATCTACTTTGCTACATTAGGTTGTTGTTTCTAAATATGCTTTGCCAGCTAAAGCAACTGAATCTCTTCCCATGACTTTTGTCGGCTGTCGAAACAATTTCGTCCCAAGTAATTCACTAAGCTTCTTATTATTATTTATTATTATTATCATTAAAGAACACTACTATCTGTCGTATTCGTCTTGTCTGAAACTTCGTTTGGTATCGAATGGTTCCTTCTTGATCCTGACTGAGCTTTTAGTATTGCTCAAGGGTCGAAGCCTAATTAAAGTTAAATCACTGTGATACATGATCAGGTTTTGCTGTTGAATGGTTCTATTGAGGCGTATAGTAATTTTCTAGTCGTCTGGAATTGGTTTCTTCTTCTTCTTCATTGACGTAGACACCGCTTACGCGATTTTAGCCGAGTTAATAACAGCGCGCCAGTCGACAATCAGTTTAACAAAGATATTTGTGATAGTTTTTCACTAAAGTAGAGAGAAAGGGCTAGTTCGTGTTGAGGATATCTGACATAAAATTTTTCCTCGAATTTGAGGACGATTCGTATACAATATTTTTACTAATTTTACTGACTGGTAGAATTCGAGGCTCATCTGAAACCTCCGCCGTATTTGGGACTGATATCCAGTTGACAAAGTATCAGTTCTTGCCGCATTCACAGTTAAAAACCTTCGCCGCCTAAACAATTCACGCGCAAACGACCCTAGCTGTTCGGCATTCCGACTAGAGGAGATCACAGCTCTAACATTTAAACGTCCATAAGTCCAGCAAATCGCTATACCACCTAGATCTCTAACATCCGAGTACATCGGACTCTCTGCATTTACATACAGCCAGTCCTCGACTCGCGCTAAACAAAAACACCCCGACCTATTACATAGCTGCCTCTGATATAAAAATGCATTCTGGGGTCGATGCCCCGTAAACAAAAAACTCAGCATCAGACAGAATCTGAAGTCTGGGTTACCCCCAAAAAACCTAACGTCCTGGATATACTCGTAAGTCGTTCGTAGAACCATTGTCCCAACAGTCTTGCCACCTACATTTGACCCTATTCTAGAAGTCTCCTATTCCCTAAATATCCCTCTCCCTCCAAATTATCGACGGAAATCTAGTCATTCCGCAGCACTGACACACTGAAGCTCCTTTTTAACCTGAATGCAACAGAACGCTGTGTGACAATCAGGTCAACATCCGTTGAGACGGTGCGATATACAGGTATACAGGCAATCATCATACAATGCTGTATAGAGAAGAGTTTTTGCCACCTAAAGATTGTCGTGGCTGCTTTCCTCCATACAGTGGGTTCCATTACTGGCACAGGTCACCAACAAGCCACGTTCAATGGTGCGAATAACACGCTCGAGGCCCCATTCACTCCACAAAACGCGTCATACTTTGGATTGGTTGTCTGCAGAGTGACGTGATCTCTTCGCTCTTACGATCCACCTGTCCTTAACAGAGAGTCGATATTGGTTCCAATCAATACCTGTAGTACGCCACCGCCGCATTGGACTCTCATACCGAGCGGGAGGGCCTTGAGGAGTAACCATAGTTTGAATAAAATTATGATCAATCCTCACCCCTCCTTATTATCCACCTAACGGCGAAAGCCCTACTTGCTGCCTGCTTCATAAGCTTCACGACCACCACTGCACCAATTACTCGATTCGTTCAAAAAGTGGATACTATTAGCCATCACCCTTTCGCTTAATGCCTCGCTTCGACTGTGGCTCTGATATGCAGACATATGCCGGGATACCTTACTAAACCACATGGAGGACGAAGCATTTGCATCCAGCTCTAGGATAAATGGGCAACTACTCGAAAATAGTTGTAGTATATCCATCCACCCCATATAGGGCTCAAGATCAATAATATTCGTTGAACTGTGCCAAAAATAATAAATGCTTTTGGCAAGCATTTTTTGGTTCCAATTGGTCAGGTGGAAGGGACATCTTTTCGACCTTGGCCGGGTTCGAGGCCGATCAAAAACCTCTGCCGTGCTGTGGATCCGGCATCCGGCCGCAGTGCGATTAAATTTTTCAGCCCTACCTGCTTTTAGGTTTAAACCACAGCCACCACGAAAATCTCTAAAGTTCCAAACTAATAGAGCTAACTGCTTCCCGTGGTACAGCACTTAAGCCTCCGGTCAGACCTTGTAGCTTTTGTTACTACCAGTTGAGCATCCAGTAAACTCAAGAACTGGTGTCATTTATCGCTCGAACTTCAAATCTTTCAATTAAAAGAAATCTTATTCTAGATATATAGTATGTAGTGCATATGGATTTTAGTCGCCAGTTCCCCCAAATTTCCTCTTTCTAGACAGTCAAAAACGGCACACTTAATTTTATTGAAAAAA
>NW_017535407.1:828332-836009 GCF_001853355.1 Bactrocera latifrons
ACAATTCAAAATTTTGATATTTTTATTATTTAAAATAAAGGAGAATATGAAATTAAAAACTCCTATAGAATTACTTCATGCAAAGGCAAGTGAAACCAAGCACTATTTCAGTTTCAGCAAAAGTCAAATTCTATAAAATACATCAGTTGCATACTCAATTACTTTGGCTTGCTTTGTGAGCGGCACAGCCGCCCTTCCTACTCTCTACAACTGTGCTGTCAGAGATTTCAAGGATTTCTTAAATACACACACACACACATATCGCTACAACAAAAGCAACTAAATCAAAGCAATAATCAAGCAACTGCATCATAAATTTAATTTTATATTAACTCGTGCAAAAATGCCATTGCCGAGTGACCTTAAGACGCAAGCATACCGGCATACAACTATGCGCTGCTTCTTACACTCACATTCTTTTATTATATTATATATGTGATAGTGTAGCATTTTATTTAATTTTTGTTGTTTTGTTTATGGCTTTTTTTGTCATTGTTCAAGTGCACTACTGCGCTAGAGTTAAGTAAGGATGCCATTCTCAACTCAACTGGGCAAACACACGTACATGCATATATATATACATATATAATACACATTACATATGTATATCCATAGATACAGTTTTGACCGAAATTCTAAAAAAAATATAAATTTATATGCAGCAATGCTGGCACACATTCCTTGTATGGTATATGTATAAAAAGTGTAGTCACACACACACACACACACTCACACACATGCAAAGAGCGTTTTCTGATATTCGTAAGTGTATTTCATTTCGACAAGATTTGCTCGAGCACCAAGATGCATTACAATGTCAGAGTATAATCCTTGCCACCCATACGTTTGCGCCCTACCAACCGAGCACAGACACGTACCACACACATACACACACTCACACTCATTCTGACATAAAATTAAACTACAACAACAACAACTATTACACTACTACAGCTGTATTTTGTGATTTTTCACTGCAATTCTTTAGCTATTTTCTACCACACACACAAGCAAGCGCTGATAAGGTCACACACGCACGTGCATGAAATTGTATTAAAGTGTACATTTTCTTCTGCTTTTCCTCGCCTCTTTAGTATACATTATTTGAGTGTATTTGCGAGTAATTCATAGCAAAACTCTTAGATTGCATTACAATGGCAGTGGCCATTTCTTTTGTGAATTTTCTCCAATTCGAGGAACTTGCGCAGCCAACAGCAGCAGCAGCGGCCAGCACTGCTTTTGGCCCAAGTGCATATAGAGAATGCCCGAGTGGCCGTGTATAATTCGCATTTCATATTTTCTTGCAATACATTTCGAGTGTCTTTGCGCAAAATGTAAGCTCTTTAGTTACATAGACACCACTTTTTTTTACTTCTTGACAATTCATTTTGGCTTTTATACCCTAAACGGGGTATACTAAGTTTGTTTAGTAGAATATATAATTGATCACCAGGATGAGCTGAGTCGATTTAGCCAAATCCGTCTGTCTGTATATACGCGAACTATTCTCTCAGTTTTTGACCTATAGATTTGAAGTTTTTCATACGTGATTTTGTCCCCAAAAAGCTGCTATTTGTTGGAATTTTGACAAAAAGGTACCCGGGAAATTTTAAATTAAACGCGAAATATTTAATTCTTCAACAATATTTATTTTGTCGCCTTCACGGTATGGGGTTTGTACGGAAAGTAATAGGTCTGCGTCGATTTAAAGAAATTTATTGAATCAATCGTTACAATTCTTTAAAAACTTCAAAATAGGCTCCTTCTGCGTCGATGCAGCGCTGCCAGCACGATTTCCAAGCTTTGAAGGCGTCACGGAAGGCATTCTCCGGTATAGCCTTGAGAGCCGAGGCGTATCCTGCTTGGTTCCCTCTGTTGCCGTAAAATGCTTGCTTTTCATCGGCCTTTTCAGACAAGAAAACAAAAAAGTCCGGGGGCCACATCTGGGCTGTAGGGACGCCGTTGTGGTGCATTTTCCAATCGGCTGCGATGTCTTGTCGGACCTGATTGACTCTTTATTTGAGTATCTTGAGGACTTCCACGTAAAACTTGGCGTGAACGGTTTGTCCAGGAGGTACAAATTCATGGTGGACGGTGCCTTTGATGTCAAAAAGGACAATGATCATCGCTTTTACTTTGGCTTCATCAGCGATCTTTTCCCGGCTTTCCAAAAAGTCCTGGTGCCACTGAATTCCACCATTTCTTGCTAAAGCAACCCCATCTGGGTAAGCAGATTTTCCGAGTTTCACACAGAATTTAACCGTGTATCTCTGCTCTAACGAACGCTGCATTTTCGGTTGCACCACTCACAGAAACACGTCGCGCGAAAATGTTTGTCCTAACTCTCCATGTGCTCGGAGACAACCGCTCGTTCGTTAGCTAGGAATGCCCTCTACCGAATCCAGCCAGCAAATTAAATACTAAACTCTGTAGTCCCCACCAGATGTAAGACACTTATGTCAACGATTTTTTGAGTCCTCGAAACTCCGCCTTCATCTCCTTTAGCGAATTTTGTTTTATCTCTTCGATCAACTGAAAACGGGTTCCACGGAGCGGAAATTTCAGTTCATAGAGCAAGAAAAAATCATGAGAGGCCAAATCTGGTAAATACAGTGGTTGTTCGCTCGTACTCAGAACTTTTTTGTCTTTAAATTCGGTCAGAATCGTGGCTCGATGCGATGTGCATTTTCATCGTTTCAAATCCAGGAATTATTGGAATTTGCATGATCAACCATATCTAAAAATTCAGTTTTGTTGCGACGAGTCGAGCAAGAACGAGCTTGCTTAACGATTTTCAAGCACCAAATCATTCACTTTTAATATTTTCGTCAGTTGAAACGAAGCCAGAACGAGGCTTGTCTTCAACGATTTTTCGAACGTCTTTGGCATGGTAACTTCCCCAAATTTGGTAAAGATCATTTCTTAGGCAACGCTGCAATATCTGAAAAAATTATTTAGATCAAAGTACTATAAGATATAGCTGCCATATAAACTGACCGTTCAAACTACAAGAACTTAATTTCTTGTAAGAAAACGTAAAACTGTGAAGGGTATTATAGCCTTGTTGCAAGCGAAGTTAACGTTTTTTTTTTAGTTTTTTCTAATTTTTGGTTCTAAACTCTTTTTAGATTMCTACTTATATACACATACTTATATAAATATCTCTTTTTTCTCCAATTCTATTCCTGTGCAACTTATGTGAAGTATTCAAGATAAATGGCAAGCGTATGTCACGTACGGCTTGTGCAACAAGAACTGACATTTATAACAAAAGCATACAACTAGAGCAGCAACAACAATAACAGAGTAATATGAGCATTTATTAAAAATGTTTATGCAACGGGAAAGCGTAGAATTGTTTTCTGTGCGGAAATTAAATAAATTTTATTTTATTTGCGCATTTGCATTAGAAAGTGCTTTCGGATTTTGTGCGGAAAGTTTAGTTTGCACGAACTTAATTGTTGTTGTCGCATGTGAAATGTCACCATTTTATGAAAGTTTAATTAAAATGTGTTGGAGTGTGGCATGGCGTGTATCAAAATGTAATAAACTAATCCAGTTAACTGCTCAAATGTGGTTCAAAACAATTTATTTACGAGTGATTTTTAATATTTCTTAAGAGCTTAACTATAGAAAAGCGTACTCGTTTTATTGAAGCTGCTTTAGTTATCACGCTTAATTTCTTGTTTCTTTTTTTTTCAAAGTTTTGATGTAGTAGCCTGAAGTTTTCTCTAATGGAATCTGATGCCTATATTTTGTAGCTGGATAAAAATATGCATATATGTAAATTGTGTAGTTGTTTTTTTCAACGCTTTATTGATAAGTAAAAGCCTTATGGATATTCGAAAGTTTTTTGCAAAATATACCACGATCGAGTGAAAAATTTACTGAAAGTGACAACGAGCTGTGTGTAGAGCTTTTAGTTCGTAAGAATCGCGTCGATGTGGTAACATCGATAATATCATTTCCGAATCTAATCGGTGGACTTAGAGACTTCGTTAAAGATAAGTTAGGTTAGATAATAGTCACGTGTAAACCGACTTAGGTCCTAGCGATAACAAATGAACTGTCGTTCATGTGAAGTAATCATGCTTTAGGATGCCAGCATTTGACGCGAATTACATTTGATTCGTTTGTAGCCTCTCAGGCCATACCTCTTCGAGTTTCTGACAGCACGGAGTCTCCAATTGCTTAAAACCTTGGCTCCCCAGTGCCGGATAAGTGTTCAAAAGGTGATCTATAACTTCTCTGACGCAACTGCGCTGGTCACTGAATGCAATCTTCTCGAACTGTTAGCCGCGTCCTACGGGTATGTACCAAGGACAGACTGTGATCAGCGAGCATTCTAACCGATAGTTGTTGGCAAGTTTTATGATTAAAATTCTCACTATAGCTCGCCCTGAAACGGATTTGTTCTTGATTACCCAGAGCCATATGTAAAATAATAGTTTCTGTCAACTCCCAAGTGAATGCGCTCAGAAATCTTTCTCCACTTGCGTGAACTTCTACAAAAGGCTCCATTGTCTTCGCAAAACTAATTTGGTTGCGCAAACTGCCGTTGAGTTACACTAGAAGCTCCATCAGGATCGGAAGGGACCAAATTAAGTTTGAGAGCAGGCGATTCCCTATCGTCCGACCTCTTCAATGTACTACAGGAGAAAATAGTTCGAGGTACAATTTTCTATAAGGCTACTGGCGTATGCCGATGACATCGATATTATTTGCCGTTAGTTCTGCGTTCTCCAGGTTGGCAAATAAGTAAAGCAAATGGGTCTGGTAGTGCACGAGGGCAAAATAGAATTCATTCTGCCATCAAACAAACAGTCGTCGCACTCGCGTCTTGGCTACCAAGTCACAGCCATATTTTGAATAAGCATTAACGCCAACAACAACGTCAGCCTCGAGAAGCAACGCAGTGTAACTCTTACCGACAAGTGATACTTCGTATTGAGTAGGAAATTTAGAAGTACAGTACACTCTCTTGACGAATAAATGCCGAACTCTATAAGTCACTCATCATTCCCGTCCTGCTCTATGGTCCAGAACCATGGCCGATCACAACATCTAATGAGTCGGTGTTACGAGTTTTCGAGTGAGAGGTTCTCCGGAAGATTTATGGTCCTTTGCGCGTTGGCCGCGGCGAATGTTGGATTCGATAGAAAGATGAGCTATATGAGATGTACGACGACACTGACATAGTTCAGGGAATTAAGAGATAACGGTTACGCTGGCTAGGTCATGTTGTCCAAAAGGATGAAAATACTCCAGCTCTGAGGGTATTCGATGCAGTACTCGCCTGGGGAACATAGGAAGATCTCCACTCTTTAGCAAAGACCAGGCAGAGAAGGACCTGGCTACATTTGGAGTCTCCAATTAGCGCGAAATAGCGAAAAGGAATAATGACTGGCATGCTGTTGTAAACTCGCCTATAACCACGTAAGCTTCATCAGCGCCAATACATACACATTTTCATACTTAAAAATATCTGTCTATATAATGCATATTTGCACTTGGTAACAAGCAAGTTCGCAGCTCATTTTCAATAGATTCACCACAAACTCGAATTTCCACTTTAATAACTCTTAGTTTTACATTGAAGCCGAGAAATGATGCTTTATTACTTTGTCGGAATTTGTGTGCGAAAATACTAGTATTACTTTATATACTCACACACATGCACACCTAACAACATTTGTACAACAAAATTTTCGGCAACATTCCGTTACCGTTACAAGTGCTACCTCGACCGCACGAGAAAAATGCTACGCCAAGCAGCCAAATCATGTTGAAGATTTAATTTTGATCAAAATCAGATTACACGTTAGATTCCTGCTAGTAACGCTCAGCTAGTTGCCCGAGAGCTACATAGTTGGGTGTCATGTGTGTGTGACTGTGGCGGAAAATAGATTAAAGTATGAGAAAAAATTGAATTAAACAGTAAGTGAGATGGGCAGCAGCAGCGTGTAGCGTTCGCTGGCGTAGGCCAAGATTAGAACGGATGTGCGTATACGAAGTGCCTGTCGAGTGATGCGTTGCGGATAAGGAAATGCGTGTGCAAATCTACATTGTGGTGATGGCTTTCACATACGAACTGTAATACAATTGTAATAAACGTGATTATGGAATTTTCTGTTTGTACATTGCCTTTCTCTACTACAATTCTCGATACACGAGGAGCTAGAGAATTTCATAGAATTGATAACTAGTAAGACATATACAACTTCCCACTCTGCTGCCCAAAATAGACGCAACTGACGGAAACACTTTCAGTTCGTTTTCCATGGCAATCACATCAAAGATGGCAGCTGGCCTGTCTGTCGGTTGAACATCCTTGGTCAGTTCAATCGAAATAATTTGGCTCGTCAAAGTTGGGCACGTCAAGTTGGGTATGAATTTCAATCCATTTACACAACATTTCTGTTTGTTTGCGAATGTTTTCCCCAGCATGCACTCTCTTCTTTCTCACGTTCGTTGGAATAAGTATGTGTACGGGCATTCCTGGAAACACTTGAGCTATGGTTTGCTTGGTTGAGTCTTCTTTATAGATTTATGCTTGCTTCAACTTTTGAGAATAGAAACAATTGACATATCTCGACTTTTAGGTTAAAGTTTCAGAGGTACTTTGTGTTTTCGGATGTATTGGTTGGTAGTAGAAGTGTTAGAGGAAATCGTTTTGGAATTATATTGAATGTTTTCAATTAAAGTTATTTTTCTTTCTTCTTTAAGTAAGCTTTTATGATACCAACCTCGTTGGCATTTCCGAAACAGTTGGATTTACAACCGAAATTGTGGGTATCTGGTAGTTCTGGCTATATATTGATTTGTATGGCGAGTTCTTTCTCATTTTCCATCTATTTTAAGAAAGTAATTGATATTTGTTTCTTAAAAAAAAAAAAAAAAATACTCTCTCAACTGCCTCAAATTGGTAGATATTGTCCTTGGCGAATTTGGTTCCAGCAGAATTATAAATATCTTTGCTACTCTAATGATCAGTCATCTCAGAGATACCTGTTAACTCAGAGCAGCTGCAATTCGGATTCTATCACAGTTTGGGAGCTGCCGTAAAGCATACATTTCGGCGCTTAAATCATATTATGACAAAGGCACCCACCATAGCCTTGATGATGCTTTCATTCAAAAGCCGTGGTTCCTATGTAATTTTGTTTTATTTCAGTTAAAGAATAGACATAGGAGTCTTATAGCGTATTAGTGAAAAAATTGTTTTGAAAGTATAATCCTTGAATCTTTACTTTTCTCGACTGCCTTGACATATAGTATATAGTACTAGGCGATATTTTATTTCAGCGGAATGATAAATCCCTTATGTAATCAAGTTATCGATCGTCTCGAAGAAACTTGTTAACCATTAGAAAGTGCAAGTCGGTAATATCTGAAATTTTAGGAGCTGCCGTAAAGCATACATTTCGGCGCCTAGCTAATAACATATCAAAGTCACCTACCGATATCTTGATGAAGCTTTCAATCTAAAACTGTCATTGTTATGTACTAAATTTTTTCGAAGTTCTAAAAGACTATAAATTAGAGTCTTATGTAGTATATTACTACGAAAAAAAAAAAACAAAAAAAAAAAAAATTAGAGTCTTATGTAGTATATTACTACAAAAAAAAAAAAAAAAACATTTAGAATGTCCCTTTTCATTGAATAATACTGACACA
>NW_017535407.1:836084-844782 GCF_001853355.1 Bactrocera latifrons
AAAAGACTATAAATTAGAGTCTTATGTAGTATATTAAAAAAAAAAAAAAAAAAAAAAAAAAAAAAAAATTAGAGTCTTATGTAGTATATTACTAAAAAAAAAAAAAAAAAAACATTGAGAATGTCCCTTTTCATTGAATAATACTGACACAGCTACCATTTGTCCGTATCTTATCATTTCACCCTCAAAGTCCGAAACATCTTCATTAGCAATTCATGGAAATGCACCGACTGAATTACAAATTTAAGCATAATGGTTTGCTTTTAATCCGTTTTTAGTTATCTACATTATCGACCCAGCAGATTTAGTAATTTATGCGGACATGCCTTTTTTCCAGCGCACTGCTTCCTCCACCCAAGCAAAGGCATAATCGCACAATTGTTTTAGGGCTTCATTTCCTTTCATTTATACACCCATTTAAAGCGAGTGAGCGCAATAGATCTCAATGAATTTATATGCACAAAATACCCACACCCAAAGGTTGGTGTTAACTCCCGCGTATAAAATTTCCGTCAAACAAGCAGCTGAGAGTCATGAAAGCAGACCTCCAACCATCCACGCGTGTGTCCAGCTGACGAATGAACCGGGAATCAACCGTATAACTAAGCTGAAGGATAATTTGTGCAAATCAATTATGGAAATTCCATTTGAGTGTGTGCTTCGGGTTAAAAAGTATAATAGTATGCTCGTTAATATATTCGTGCGTTGCCAATGTGTAATGAAAACTGACAACCGAAGCGCTTCGTTCCTTCATACTCTATGAGTTCTAAGCCAAGTTGGGCGTCTCTACGGGCTTATTTAAAGCAAATTATATTGGCAATGACTTGATTTGGCGTTGGATTGTTAAGAAAATTTTATTAATATTCATTACCATGCTATTAAGTATGCATGAGCTTGTTAGCAGATAATAAGTAAATTAGAGAGTGAGCAATGCTTAAACGAATTACTCTGCCATGTTAAGCATATATTGATTATAATCTATTAATTAGGCACAATCAACTTGAGTAGAGTGTATAAGGAATGTATTAACACAAAATTGGTGAAAATCTTGTTGGACTTACAAAGAGTTGCTACCCTGTTTGTTGCTAAGATTTGTCTAAGTGGAAAATAGAAACAAAGAAGTGATGAGATTGGCTTTAAAAATAAAGAATCGGTCGCTATTTTTCCGATTTTTTCCAGCTTGCTACTGTTTAAACTTTTACATCTTTTGTACATCAAGATTTTAAGAAAATGATATACCATTCTTTGTAATATCTCTCGAAATAAATCTTCCGCAGAACCTTTCTCTCGACAACTTGTAATACCGATTCATCAGATGTCGTTCTCGTCCAAGCCTCTGCATCATACAGCAGGACGGGAATAATTAGAAGAATTAACTCATAGAATTTGGTTTTTGTTCGTCGATAGAGGACTTGCCTTCTCAATTGCCTAGTCAGTCCGAAGTAACCTGTTGGCAAGAGCGTTGGATTTTGAGGCTGACATTGTTGTTGAGACATTTTGTCTTGTAGAAACAAACAGCGCGGTTGTTATGCAGCTGTTATGCAGCACCCTTATAGAAGATTGTACCTTCTCCATTTTGGTTTGCAGCTCGAATTATTGTCTCCAGCAGTAGACTCTCGTTTTGCCTGAGATCTTAACGACTCAGTGAGGTCCCTACCGACCCTGATGGAGCTTTTGGTATTATTTTCCGTGTTATGGTTTCACTGCCATTCCTCAGGCTGGAGAAATGCTCCTTCCATAATTTTTGTATGCTCTAGGCGTAAGTCACTAGATAACCTATGCTCCGGTCTTCTCCGACCTTCTGTTAGTCGCCATATCTTTTAATAGAATTTTCGAGCATTGTCTCTATCGGCCAGCTTGTCAAGCTATTTGAACTCACGCCTTTCGGTCTCTATCTTGTTTGATCTGCAAACTCGCTATCTCTCCTATCACGCACGTCTTGTGGTCTAGTCTAAAGTTGCGAGATGGGCAATCTGTTTTCTCTCCACTGTTCCACTCCTCATCGTACCAGCTGTCTTTTACTTTTTCCGAAAACTATTGGTTTCGGTTGCAGCTGTACGTAAGGAGTTTGAAATGTCGTCCCACAGTTCTCTTATAGCGAGTTGTTGACGCGTGCTCTCAGAGAGCAGGAGTGCAAGCCGAGTAGAAAATCGTTCGGCTGTCTGTTGTGATTGCAGCTTCTCGACGTCGAACCTTCCATGTGTTTGTTGACGTGCGTGTTTTGCTGCACAGAGGCGGGTGCGTATCTTGGCTACAACAAGATAGTGGTCCGAAGTCTAAAACACTGGAGACGTGTCTTATGTCTATCACAGCAGGATCGATCTGGTTGGTCGCTTTTGAATCCGGAGATAGCCAGATAGCTTAGTGAAGTTTTCTATGATAGTGCTCAGCGACGGAGTCACTCTCCCACACCGAATTTGCGCTCCTTTGTATAGTAATTTAGTAAATTCCACAAGAAACTACTAGTCTCAGTCCTTGTGTGTCCATCGGATTTATTCACATACATAGATCTATGAAATTTAGTTCGGTCGAAAACTGAAAGCGAAACGAAGGCACGTACTAATATTGTGACCTTTGGGTGATCTAAAATTTTCTAGCCGAATCAGTTAACAGCAGCATGCCAGTTGCATAGTGCGAAAGACACCCTCTTGGCCATTTTGACTCGGTTGTCTTGGCCACATAAAAATTTTTACGTCACGCACATTTTCCTTCCGAATGCATTTGAATTGCCAATTAATTACGTAATGAACTTCATTAAATTTACGCCAATGCATTAATAAAGCATAAGCAAGGATCAAATCTATTCGTAGTTGCGTAAATCGGAAGGCGTACTAGTAAAAGCAAAAGCAATACAGTTATCCACCCAATTACAACAAACATACACAATCCACCACCCACAACAGCCTGTGTGGCATCACAAATCAGCTGCTTCCTAGCAACTAACTCGTAAGTCAGAGCTGATTTTAATTGAAAACTAATTGCCAGTATTAGCGGAGAGAAGCAGGAAAAATGTTAGCAGATAGAAGAGGGTACACCCTTGAGGCAAATAAAAGTAGGAAAAAAATTATAAAGACGAGAGAAACGATGAAAGTGAAGAAAGGCAACGTGGCGAGGAAGCAAAAGGGTATTTTGCATTTCATTTGCAAAATAAACTAGGAATACATAACCTCAAAGGAATAAAAATGGAAGAAAAACACTGAATTATGAATAGCCTGTGCCTGGGGTTAGTGTGAATAAATGTCGAGGACACAGTTCTTATGAAAGTTGCGCCGTTTTCTTGCGCATTTTAATTGACTTTATATAATTTATGAGAGTGTTTCTTTTTTTCCTGTTCAACAGCGAAGCCGCAAACTCAACTTTTAATTACTTAAAGAATAATTTGAATTTTCGCATGATTTTGTTTGTTGTTTTGCGTACCAAAAAAAAAAAAAAAGGGAAAGAACTTGCAATCTGTTTTAGCTTCGAAATATTCATTGAATTAATATCGCTTGGGTTATGTGTACCATGGAAGGTCAGCTACAGTTACAGTTGCCAGTCAGCTACTCGGGTCTACGAAGGAAGCTTTGGCCGTTGGTGAGATTATAGTTTAATTGGAATCCTTTTCTGGTTACAAGTTCTAAAAGTTCTTGAAAAATATAACCATATCCTCTAATCCTAAACGAATTACACCTAGTCAACAGAGGTGAATTAATATGACTTAGAAAAAGTGTGTAGTCCCGTAGTGAACTAGTACAATATTCGACCAAATTCTCAAAGTAGATATTAGTTTTTAGGTGCCACAAGACGATAGATCTTTTACTGACTTTATAGTCATGAGGTCATGGACTTGTAATCAGGGAAAAGGTAAAAAACCAACAGTTATGTTATGAAAAATTTTAATCCACAGTCACACTACAAAATGTTCCCGTGCCAGAGACTTGAAGATGATTTAAATCAGTCGCTCACACGTCGTTCTCAACCGTTGGGTATCTCTGTGACGTCATTATGGCGAATTTTGCAAAAATATCCATACAAAATCAAACTGACGCAAGAGTTGAAGCCGCTTGACGCCGTATGTTCGTGAATTGGGCCGAGAAACAGGTTGAAAATGAGCAGAATTTTCATCGAAAAATCTTCTTCAGGCTCATTTCTGGCTGAATGGCTTCGTCAATGAGTAAAATATGCGCTATTGGTCAGGCAGCAATCCACACGTTCCCCAAGAGTCAGCATTGCATTCCGAAAAAACTACCGGTTGTTGCGGTTTAAGGGCCAACGGCATCATTGGGCCGTACTTCTTCCGAGATGATCAAGACCGGCACGTTACTGTGAATGGGAGTCGCTACCGCTCAAAAAAAAAAAAAAAAAAAAAATGTTTGGTGAACCTGTTATCTCACGGAATTGACCATTCAATTGGCCGCCTCGGTCGTGCGATTTGGCTACGTTAGACTATTTTCTGTGAGGCTACATTACGTCTATGTTATATGAAAATAAGCCAGCGACGATGGATGAATTTCGTACGAATTTTGAAGGTGAAAATGCAGCAGTATCAGCCGATTTAAGCTTGAAAACCGTCGAAAATTGGGTTCAGCGTTCATACCAGCGACAATATGAGTCGCACAATTTTCATTTTTTCTCTTCCCTGTTTCAAATAACATCAATTTTTTCTTTATTTTATGATGGTCTTTCCACGTCGTCCCTTTGCTTTGCAAAATCCGCTTTGGCCATTGAAAGAGTCGTCGTGTGAACACAGTCTAATAAAGTATATATGTATTTAAAAACTTCTGGTTAGTTCACTTTCCCTCCTTTGTAACATGTTGCTTCATCCTCTCAACGTTCGAAGTTCTTCGCTCAGCTCAGCTCAGCTTCCTTTCCTTTCCGCCTTCCTTCCTTGAGCCATCTTACAAAAGCATTCCTTTGCATCGTCCAGTCATTACAGTCATTGTTGTTGCTTGGTAAATTTTATTTTGTTTATTATTTGCTGCAAGTGAAAATCCTTTCTGTGTACGATAACTCGATGATGAAGTCATCAACAACTCAGTGCGTGCAATGCATGCGGAATTTATGTGTTTATTTACTTTGTTTTACATACATTTTTGGAATCTTTTGGTGGTGTTGCAGTGGCATTTTTTTCTCTCGCAGAAATAATATGTTTGTAAGATGGCGATTCGACTTAACTTTTTGAAAAATTACAAAGTAAGAAGATAAAATTAACTGAAAGAAGTATTTTTTTATTCTACATATAATTAATGAATAATTTTTTGAAAACTTTTGTCAACTTTGAAACTCAATTCGATACGCAATTGACAAAAATGGATTTCTGTATATTTTTGAATTAAGAATTATGAAAATTAAATTATTTTTCATTATCATTACTAATTTCTTAGATAATTTAGCAGTAATTTCATTCAATAAAACTAGAAGAAGAAATGTCTGAGGGTGTGGATATGTCCAAACATGTCTAAAAACAAATATTTATTACTTCTAAATTGCAGATGCTAATCTTTATGGTTATATCAGTTAATATTTTATGAAACGTGTAGGTATGACATCTGCAATTAATTTTTCGCGACCTTGCGGCAGAAGCTTGCCGCGCTGCTCTAAACTCTTCCTCTACACATGAAAGCTAGGTGTGTCAATAAATAACACTACTCTAATCGGTTCTATAAAAAAGGCCGTTCAACGACAGGTTTCCCTATTAGCACCTTTTATGAGCTTGATATATGCATTGCCATGAAGACAAGACATCAATCAAGTTTGAAAAATTATGGCCGTTGTTAAGTTGTGCATGATTTAACAATTTTGAATAAACACGTTGAAAATGTTGAATTTGCCAAAATTGAAAACTAGTTTGACCTAAATATCATGACGTTTCATTGAAAAAAATATTGAACGCTAGTTAAATTGAAGGGTGATCCATTTCGAGGTTAATTACTTTTTTTTCGAAAAAAACACAGGATCTTACAATTTAACGGGTAATGTTTGTTATCATTGGAAATAACATTCTTGGCATTTAGTTTTTGAATATTATCTCTTTAAAATGTCGACGTATGCCTCAGATGGTTCCCTAGTTGAATCCAATTTTTGATGACTCATTCGAGCATTTCGAATGGTAACTGGCGAATGACACGCGTGCTGTTTTGATATAAGACCTGAATTGAAGTGGGTTTGTCGCAATTTAATTTATTCCGCAGAAAAATGTCTAGTGACGTGACGTGAAATTATCTGTTTTCTCAATAAATACATTGATTGATGTGGAAAGTGGCACCGTGTTGAAACCAAATGTCACCGAGACTACGAGCTTCAATTTTAGGCTAAAATAGTCGGCGCGATAACGGTCGCCATTGACGTTTGCGTTCTCACCGGGATCAGTTTTGAAGAAATATGGACCGAAGTGACCCACAAACCAAACCAAACTGTTGTTTTTCAGCGGAGCAGAAAGTGTCTGGATATTTTCGCCCTATCTAACTCATTGCAACTTTGACGAATTGCGTTCTCTAAATTAAGGCCATAGACCGAGCGCCCGAATGCACGCTGAGAAGGGAATTCTCTTGCAATTTTGGTTATGGGTGCCTTTTCATGCAAGCTTATTCTGTTTACAATATCCGACGATTTCGCTATTGTCAGACACTCTGACAAGTTTAATATGGAAGTACCTCGATGCTGTTGTTAGTGATGTCATACATTCGTTGACTATCTTTGACCTCATTGTCATCAAGATCGAGGCCTGCATAGCAGCTCAATTCTGCTCGAAAGACACTACAGTGGTCTGGCAGTATAAAAAAAATAGTTGATTGACGGCTCCAAATAGAATATTCCCTTTCCAAACTTTCCCTTAAATTCCGATCCATCCATGAAAAAGCTTCCTGCACCTCCTCTCGAGCAACTCCACCCCTTTCACAATTTAATAGGATATAAGTGCGAAGTTGACTCCGCGATGCAGTGGTCCAAGTCCTTAGGGATACAGTAGAAGTGAGAGAGGATTTTAGAATGTCTCTTACTGGTACTCTTAACGGATCCATTCTGATACCAACCTTCGCAGTAAAACATCTGTCGACAACGTCTACAAAGCACTATTTTTGTGGGAGTCACCACCACTTTCCAATAGTTCCTTTACAGCAATATACGGCAAATAGTGTCTTCCTAGCTCTGTCCTCAACATTGTTTGTTATCAAGGATGAAGCCCGAGTACTACACTTTTTTGAAAGAACCTCATTTAGCGAAAAAGTGTAAATCCCTCCTCGTAAAAAAAAGTAGTTAAATTTATTTAGATGACAGATAAGCCCTTTCTTTTCACCTAGCTAGCAACCACATTGAATTTTATGAAYCTACTACTACTAAGTTGGAGAAAAACCGAGCAGTAAATAGCTTTAGGAATCAAAATTGTATAGACTGTAATCCTGGATCCGTAAGTTATTGGAATAGAAATTCCGGTATTCCGGTAATACGGTATGAGTATGCAATAATTTCCCCGAATTTGATGAGATATATGGGATAGCTTATAATATACGAAAAATTGAAGTTTTGAAAATTTTATAATCAACAATTGTGGTTAAATTGAGAATGGTCGGGATGACCTTCAGAGCGTTTAGGGTCTTTTTATTTCTTGTTGACAGTTTAGCCGGTCAGAGGGAATTCGGAGTGCACTGTACCTCGATAATCGAAGAAAATTGTCAACATAGCCTTGCTTTGATGTGCTTTTTTTTCGGCTTCGACTCACCTTTGGCACGATATTCGGTCGACTGATCGTTTGTGTCTGGGTGGTAAGCGTACATCGAAGACTCATCTCAGGTAGTAATGCGTTTCATGATATTCAGGTAGTCGGAAAGCATTGTTTCACAGACATTAACGAGACGGTTCTTTCGCAAAAATTTAGTGATTTTGAAACCAATCTCTGACTTCTCTTAAACCCAAATGCACTTTGAAAATGATTTTCCCTGCTCCTTCCGATATTCCAGAGATGCAAAAACAAGATCTCTGATTATTATTCGCCAATTCTCAAGTATTGATCAGCAGTTGCTGTTGATGGCTGTCCTGGACTTGGTACCAATCGAAAACACTTGCTCTCGCCTATGAACTGTCATTCAATATTCTGAAAGTTTTGGCATCAGGTTGATTGATTCCGCTCATAAAATTTAATGGAATTTCTTTGTTGGTTTAAATTAAAAGTCTTACTAGTTTTTGCGCATATTGGTATATTCGCCATCCTATGTCCAGCTCAATTATTTATGAAGTTATAAGTCAAAGTTAAGTGAAACTACACGACCTTCCGAAATCTATTCCGTCGAATAGTTTATATGTTTTACTATTTAATCAGATTTTATGGTTATAAAATGTAAAACAGAATGCCAACATGAGTCTTAAACATTATTCCTACAAACATACATGATAGATACATAACTGAGGAATGCACTGCGACCTTAGGTCTATTGTGCCCATAATATGTTGTCAAAAAAGTCTTGCGGTATTTTTATTGAGTTTTCAATTGTTCATAAAATTTTTTTGACGACTCATGCCCATTTTGACCGATGCTACGGCTCCCACTATGCCGGTCTCTTTCGATCAATTCAGCGATTTTATAGCAATTTTCGACGACAGGCCTTCCGGAGCGTGGCGCATCTTCGACCACCTCTACACCAGAACGAAAACGTTGAAACCATCGTTGTGCGGTGAAAAGAGAAACTGTATCGGGTCCATAAACTGCACTAATTTTATTGGCGGC
>NW_017535407.1:844803-851135 GCF_001853355.1 Bactrocera latifrons
AGCGTGGCGCATCTTCGACCACCTCTACACCAGAACGAAAACGTTGAAACCATCGTTGTGCGGTGGAAATGGAAACTGTATCGGGTCCATAAACTGCATAAATTTTATTGGTGGCTTGAGATGCATTTTTGCCTTTATCGTAGTAGTACTGTAAAATATGCCGTTTTTCTCTTTATTTTGCGCCATGTTTGCGACGCTATAACTCACGAACGACTTAAAAGAAACGACAGTCAATCAAACACGTGTTAGCGCGTAAAATGAGCTTTCCAAAAAGGTATATCATGACCCGATGCGACGAATAAAACTAGAACTACGTGCTCTCAGCGCCAACTAGCGAAAATACCGCAAGACTTTCTTAACAACCATATTTTGGCTTTAATATTCGCTTTTATAGCGAATTTTTTCAATTTTTTTTCAACTCTTTTTGTGCTGCTTTTCTAAACAAAAGTTGTGAAATGAAACACGAAATATTCAAAATAAATTTTATTAGCCATTCGTTTAGTCGCCTTTTGTCAAAGCACGACACCTACACGCCAACTTCGATACATTTGTACACACTTGTGTTTATTTAAAGCCGTTTAATGTCTTAAAGCCAACAGATATAATCTCATGCGAATGATAAAATCAAGAAGACAAAAGCAAACAAAAAAGCAAGCGAAATATGTACATGTCAACAAGCCGCAGCAGAAAAGGCAATACGAGATTGGCCAGAATGCAAATAATTGGTTCGGAATTCTGCAGGCGCATAGCGGAATTGTATGCAAATCTGGGTGGAAGCGCTTACCTGTTTTCGGCTGCTACACTTTCCAGTTTTGGCGAAATTACGCAATATGAAATTATTGCTTCCGCAAAAAGCTGGAATTTTCGTTTACCAATAAGCGTGATAATAAATACGGATGGAATAAGTGGCTAATTATTTCCTTAATATTTTAGTTTTTATTTTATTTTAACAAATCGTTTTCGTAACACACACTGCTAAAGCTAAATAGTAAATTAGAAAAATTATGATTTGATCCATGATCGCTAAGTACAATTCCATCGCGCTTCTTCTATCTGTACCTATATACTGGCACGTAAGTGTTGCTCAAATTTCCGCCGAAAATTTCGTTCACACTTGTGTCTTCCGGCTTATTATAGTTGTAGCCATTTATTGAAGGGCGTGCGCTCGTGAGGCCACTATTTGTAAGACCACCAGCACTTAAGTTTGCGCTTCCAGCTGCGCTAGAGCTTCCAACTCCGCCGGAAATTCCGAAAGCATTAGCACCTCCGACAGCGCCAGAAATTCCAAACCCGCTAGAACCTCCAACTGCACCAGAAAAACCGAATCCACCTGAACTTCCGCCAGAACTTCCGGCAGAACTTCCGGCTCCAGCAGAAGCTTTCGAACCTTCGGTACCAGAGTTGGAGTAAATGACTTCGTATCCACCATTAGAACCACTAGAGCTAGCAGCATTAACGCCACTGGCACCATTTGTTGAAACCTCCACACCTCCGACTGCACCTTCAACTGCACCTGAAAGTCCGAATCCGCCTGAACCTCCAAATCCGCTTGAACCTCCGACCCCAGCAGAAGCTTCCGAACCATTGGTACCAGAGTTGGAGTAAATGACTTCGTATCCACCATTAGAACCACTAGAGCTAGCAGCATTAACGCCACTGGCACCATCTGTTGAAAAAGCATTGGAAGTACCCTCTGCATTCGTCAGTGCCAAACCGCCACTCTGATCTCCATTATTTGTGTTGTCATAGATGACTTCGAACCCACTATTTACATTGCTGCCAGCTACACTTTCGCTCACTTCCGTCGGTTCAATGGCAGCTGGACGCTGTGCGATCACCGTTGGATTGACATCGATTGTGGCAACAGTGGTTGTGCTCACAGGTTCCTCGGGTGCCGCAGTGGTCGTCGTTGATGTTGTTGTATAAGCTTTTGTACTTGTCTCCGGTGTAAAGACAGTATTCGGTTCGGTTGTGCTCTTGCTGGTCTTCTTTGGTCTGCGTGTCGTGGCAGCCACATTGGATTTGAAGCCAAGTCCAAAACCGCCACCGCCACCACCGCTGCCGCCACCAAAAGTGGAAAGTAGACTGGAGATCAGACCCAATTTGCTACTTATGATGCCAACAGGTAGTTGAGCGAGCCCACCACTTGCTAATGAGCTTGGTGAGTAGGAATAGCCACTGCCAGTGGAAGGTGCTGGAAGAAGAATGTTTCATATGATAAGAGTTATTGGTTATTTTGCGATTGTAGAGCTTAGGTTTGGTTAACTCTACTTTTTTAATTATTTGCTTAAGCTCTTAATAATGCAGATTCAACGACAGATTCCTTGCAAAGAATCCTAATTGTTATGCTGCTCTGTTAACCGCCTGAATAATAAACTTTTCTCTCGAAGTTTTTGAAGCACGTAAAGTGTATTTCTAAAAATTTCTATTTTCGCTTCGCAACATTTTTTGTACCAGCTTTGAGTTTATCTGGAAATCTTTCCTTGCTTTGCTTATGAAAATTTGTAGGTTTTTACCCGGATATGCTTTTAATTCCTGACCCCAAATAATCTACATTATTCTGTAGCCTGCGCTCTGCAACAAGTCCTTTTAACTAAAATCTTCGTATATGTGTTTTTCGATGCGCAGGTTCTTGAGTTGTATAGCTTTTTGTACGCGATGAAATCCGCTGAGAACGTGTGTTATATTCCTGAGTTCTTTCTATGCAATAAGTTGAACCTGAGTACAAAGTTTCTTCGATATTCATATATAAAACTCTACAAGTTGTATCACTTTGATTAAAAACTCTGTTTTATGAAGAACTTCGAAAAAGTATTCGACGGTAAATTCAATCTTGGTAAATTTAAGGTAACCTGACATTGTAAACTATTACCAATCTGAAAAAAACTAACCGATTTCTCTCGACTAGTTAAAGGAATAGGGAACCATAAGTTGGGTTTAGATCCAAATGTAATTTTCTTTTCGTCCTTGAACTAGTCCCTCTACGACTAAAGTCCGCGTTTGCCCTCTTCTATTCTCAAAAACACATAGTTTGAGAGTTTTTTTCTCAAAACAAGTCCCTTCATTCGATTAGTTAAAGCTCACACTCTACTCACCTCTAGTTCTAAGGGTGAAGAAATTTTTTGACAACAAGAATAGCGGTTTGGCCTCAGCCTGTTGCCAGAGCACCATTGTTGTGCCGAGTAAGAGCAGCATAAGCCCAAATTTTGACATGATTTTATTACTTAAAAAACTGTATATAAAAAAATGTTTTTTTTTTTTTTTAAAACCACTATTGCAACTTCCTCACTAAAACAAACGTTTTTCACTTTCACAAACTCTGGCTTGGTCTCAATGTCTTAGGCGTTCACCTGCCAAATTGGTACTGCCGCTATGCGTTTCCTTATTTAACTACTTAAACCGCAGCACTTGTGAGCGGCTAGAATAAAATCGCATTAGCAAGACTGCAGAATTCTTGAGCGTGGACACAAGCGGACCGAGTGTTGCTTTCAATGAAGACGGTTTAAGGCCAGAGTTCACTTTCGCATTTTGCTTTGAGCATCATTAGTAGATCGTTGGCCCATGCGAAACATAAACTAACCATTCAATATGGTATACACAAGCATACTCATTGCTGCTCTCCCGCTCTTGCTCATAAATTGAAGCTTAGTTATGTATCTATGTATGTGTGGAAGACTATAAGCCACATTTTGGTGCGTTTCTTTTGTTTTGTTTTCGTGCAATCTCTTTCATCTTCTTCGCAAGCCCAATTAACAAAATGCTGCTTCCATTTGTATCGCAGTTATTGCTATGCGCATCGTGTGCTTGATACAAATTCACTCTTCCAACCATTGCTATTTTTATACACTCGACGTCGCGGCAGCTCCGCTCAATCAGGTTGTTAAGTGCGCGCCTAGCAGACGATTAGAATTTTTAATGCTTTCCAATAAAATGACAACAAAGCTCTGCTATTATCTTTGATGAGAGTATAGTATATGCGAGATATTCTATCTTCCTAGTAAAACTCAAATAAATATACACTTTGAATAAACACACATGCGCATGCGCCAACAATTTTATGAGCAGGTAGTTAACTTGAAGACGCAGTCTGGGTTTACCTTCAAAGTGGTAATTATAAATAGAGTTAAAATAATGCCAATCATGGCAGCATCTTTTTCTGTATTTGCTCCATAATCACCGAGGTGCTTATGATCGCGTCCATAGTGATGGTATGTTGTTTCTGTTTTTCCTAAATCAGCGCAAATATGAAGTATCTTGCCTTGCCGAGCCCTGTTCTACCATTATGTACCAGACTTTGTGTTTATTTACTTAACAACGAACTCAAAAGAGAATAGCTGAGGACAGCACAGAGTGCAGAATACTTTTGTTAAATACCATCACTTCGCGGTCAATCAGTAAAAGTGATACAATCGTCAAAATCAGTCATACAAAGTTTTTGGAAGAAACCAAAAAATTAAAAAATTAAAAAATTTTAATATCTTAAGACTAAATAAATTTTTTTAAATGGAAAATATGTATTATCATGAATGGCATACTAACTGTTATACTATGTCGTATTTGGTATAGAAACTACAAGTAAGCAAGCGTTCGGTTTGGTTTTAACAGAACATATCATACTATTGCAACTAGCAAGGATTGAGGCCAGGCAAGTACTTTCAGGTATATAACGCCCATTAGTTAAATAGGGTCTAGGCGTTTATTCATTCTAAGCATCTAAGCTAAAGCAAATTACGCTCTCTCATTTTCATTGAGATAACTCACATATTGGCCGATATGTGCCGTACAAAGTAAACCCGGAAGTCGAAAATCTTTATATGAGGTATATGGGAGCTAAGAGAAGCATTTGATGCGGTTTAACTTATTTTCGTCAAACTGATATATCATTCTAAGGAAACAAATACCCCTTAATTTCAATTACATATCTTACACATTTACTGGGGAAAAAATCAACTATAAGTACTGGGGTCCGCTTATTCAGTATATAGAGGCTTCAACATTTTTGGTTCGGTTTGAAAATTTTTTCGTTGTAAGGTGGCATACCTTAAGAGCACTAATCGTGAACAATTTTATCCTGACTTGTTAATTTATTTTTGATTTGTATATGGTAAAGTGAAGGTTTCAAACGAAAAATAGTGTTATGTGGGAAGTAGGCGAATCAGTAGTCTGCTTTCACCAATTTTCACTCCATAACTCAAAAATGCCATGAGTCAAGTTTGGTTGAAATCTGCAGGTCGGGTCCTCAGATACAGATTTCAACTAAATGTGGGCGGTGCTAATAATAATGCGCTCATCAGAAGTTGCATTCAATAAATTGGTTGTTTCGATTGGTATATGGTGTGTGTATTTATGTAGACCGTCTTCTTGGAAACACAAATTGTCCACATAAAAATTAACCAATGATTTCCTCTACCCATGGAGCACACCAAACTATAAAATTTTAAGTATATAACGACGCTTAAATAATAGCTTGTGGATTACCATCACTCCAAATGTGACAATTTTGTTTATTAACGCATCCCTTCAACCAAAGTGAGCTTAATCGGGATAAGTGTATAGTAGTTCTTTTTGTTCTTCTTCCGGAGTAAGTCTGTGCATTATGAAATGGCAAATTAAACTGTATATAAATGAAGTCAAGAAGACCAACTCCGAAAAAACTCCGAAAAAATATCGTCTCTTTGAAAACCATACCTCTAAAAACAACTACAGTTATTTTTGTATTTTATTTGTCGATTTCACTAAATTTTGGCATCAAATCTTGATAGTACATTCGCCTAAGATAGACCGATATATATGGAATAAAAGCAACCGGATGATTTAAAAATACTATAACAGCTTAATAGAGACTGGCGATACTACAAGTACCTGTGCCCAAAAAATAAGGTAACATTGTATTTATTTTGAAAATTTTGTATTTATTCTTCCAAATCAATTTCATCCCTTTAAAAGCAATCTCCACTAGATGTAGTACATTATGCCAACGGATTTTCCAATCTTCGAAACACTGGTTGTAGTCACTTTCCGGGATTGCCTTCAGTTCCGCCTTCTCCTCTATCGTATAAATACAGTGTCCCCGGTCTTTTGAGCTTGGCGAACAGCCATAAGTCGCACTGCGCCAGATCAGGTGAATACGGTGGTTGCGGAACGATATGGGATCAGTTTTTGGTGATCATTTAATGCAAATTCTTTGCTCAACAAATTTCGACATCGCAAAAAAAGGAAAAACTCACTTTTAGCAGCTCACAAAATGACACGTATCTCAAACACTAATGAATGTTTTGACATGAAATTTGACATAAATGTGACTGACAGTACTACCAACCTAACAAAAAAAA
>NW_017535407.1:852195-910782 GCF_001853355.1 Bactrocera latifrons
GAACGATGAGCTGTACGAGATATACGACGACATTGACATAGTTCAGCGAATTAAAAGACAGCGGCTACGCTGGCTAGGTCATGTTGTCCGAATGGACGAAAACACTCCAGCTCTGAAAGTATTCGACGCAGTACCCGCCGGGCGAAGCAGAGGAAGAGGAAGACCTCCACTCCGTTGGAAGGAGCAGGTGGAGAAGGACCTGACTTCACTTGGAATATCTAATTGGCGCCACGTAGAGAAAAGAAGAAACGACTGCCGCGCTGTTGTTAACTCGGCTATAATCGCGTAAGCGGTGTCTACGCCAATTAAGAAGAAGAAGAAGAAGGCAACCACATGAATATWGTTATAATCCTGATAAAATGGTGGGATATGGGAAGTAGGCGCAGTTGTTGCTCGATCTCAGTAATTTTCGAAAAGTAACGTAACGGTTTTAAGGCAATGTATGTAATTGTTTTTTTTTTTCTTTTTTTGTTTGAATTGACTATGTAGTCACTAAGTTGCTAATTTTTGCAAAAGAAAGGTGCGTTGCCAATGCCATTGAAATATTTTTGAACCTAAACTACAAATATATTAATTCCAAAAATCTATGTTCTCACGGAACTTGGTTAAAAAAATTTAAATGCACCGAAAAAACTGCCAAAAAGAGCAATTCTTCACTATTTCAGCGTTTCTTCACTTGAAATGCAATTATAAATGTGGAATACCAAGAATTTATGAAAGTCCCCTTACATGATTTAAATAGTTTGCGTGTGTTTATGTGTCGTCTAGTTCTTTCATATACGATTAATACATGCTACACATACATAAGTAAAATGTTGAGTCTTTCCTTCATTTCCAGTTCATGAACTAGTATTTTTATTGCAATTCTTTTCTTTATCCCTTCACTCACCATTTCTGCTTTAAACAATGTAATCTAGTACCTTAGCTGTTAGTATATATGTACATACATAAAAAAATATATATCTAGTAAGAGATAGATAGAAAATTACTTGTTTCTTGATTATGGTGCTCTTCTTCGCCTGCTTCGGCTCGCCGTGTAATCCACTTTAGTCCAGTCCAGTGCAATGCGCTTCTTGTTAATAGAGCATTTATGATTTATAAACGCGTAAAAATTATTACCATTGCACCTTGCTGACATTGATTTAGCGCGTCTGACCGGTTTTTTTATCCCTTGCACTGGTGTAATGTGAATACACCTCCATTAAGTTCAAGTGGATGTATGTAAAATATAAGCGCATAGTTCTGGGTGGAGTCAAAGGTATGCGTTTTGTTTTCAATGTTAGTGGGATAAATCACTGTGTCGCTTTTGTTTTATGAACTATGCAATTGACATAGTGGAAGAACTTACAGGAGAGAGGTCAGTAAACACACATTTTTGGTCTTTAGAGTCGTCTGCAAAGGTGGCAGTCGAATTTGCAGTGGTTCATGTGAGTTAGAGAAGTATGTTCTTTGACATTTGTTGCTATATTTTTCTTCCCCGAACTTAGTTCAAGTTTTGTAATGGAGCTTAAATTCCACAAATATTTTGTATAAGCTCTCGAGATACTCGTTATCGAAAAGTATGTCTACTCGTATAACTAATTTTTTCCCCTGCGAAATGTTTTTCTCATTACATTAATTGATTTCCGTATTTCCGTAATACAAATAAGCTCTCGAAGTGGGTACGAAAGGAACTCTCGTCTGTGCATCTGAATAAGAAATTTCAGGTGTTATTTTGAAAATAGTTTCTCTAAACTATTAGATCCCGTGAGACTTCGATAACTGAAGGATTCTGTCTTACCCCTTTGTCCTACCTTACCTTAGGGCTTAATTAGCGTTGGTAGCGACATTTTGGTTTGGTATCTGATGAATTCCAAAAATTCGGTATCTGATTCGTGATTAAACTAAAAGGGGAAGTGAAGAACCATTTATTTGCTTCCAGCTTGAATCTACGGCATTTTAACGCATGTTCTCCAAATTGCCAGTGCCCGCTATGGTAGCTGTAGGTCGGTATTTGCTTTTTCTGGACCTATGTAACAAGCCCTTAGTTTATGTTTTGTTATAGTTTGGCCACATCTGTTTCATTATTTTGCGTTTGGTTACAGATCTCGATTTATTCAGCGCTCTTAGTTAAAATGGCGTTTTGAGTTCCCTCTTGATGGTTCGTAGCGGACACAGTATTGTATCTGCCTCGGATTTGTCTACAAAGGCTTCTGACTTAGCCAACTTGTCTGGCTTGTCATTGCCGAAAATGTTCCTATGACCGGGAACTCAAATTATGGATAAGTCGAGTTGATCTGCTAGTGAGCTTTGTTTACCACGCTAGAGTTGATCTTTGGCAGCAACAAGGCTGGTACCGTCGCCTGGCTGTCTGTGTAAATGATTGATTTTTGTATCCTCCCGCAGTTGTGGAACTTCACTGGCCTTCTCTATGCCCAGTTCTTCCGCTTGCAAGATGCTAGCTGAGTTGGGTAGACGGTAAGATAAAGAGATATTAACCTCCTTGGAGTATACGCCTGTCTCTACACCGCGGTTCATTTTAGATACGTTGGTATGTCTCTTCCTATTTCAAACGCTAATCTCTTTAATTCTTAAACAGAAAGTGCTGCCACTTTTAAGTGTTTCAACTTTATGAAAATGTCTAAATCGCTCCGTTATCCTCTACACACGCTGCTCACTGAATTGAACTATATTAACTACATTTTTTCAATGAATTCTATTGAAACCTTCTTTTTAATGTTCTTAGAACTATAACAGCCCACAATGTAGTGATGTCTTTCTAACATCTGGCAGATGCATTCAGATTATGTTATTGGTGTGATCCTTTATAGATAAATATGTAATACTGTTTTTGTTTTCCTGGCTTCGTAGGTCTGTTTGGACATTGAAAGTTCGTTTTATAAAGCGTGATCTGTCCGCCATTGCCCTTACTTTGAGGATTTATTTTTTACTCTCTGAGAATAGCTTTACCATGCTATTACATATTTATGTTTTCATTGGACCACTAGAGCAATCATTTTGTATGTAAATTTTGCATGTAAATAATAATTCAAGTTTTCATTTACGATCTCGCCTCTATTATAAAAACCTCTAACAATTAGTCGCAGAACTCCATCCGATAATTTGTGATATTTTCTGACAACTTCTCAAGGTTCCAAAAAAAAAAAAAAACAAAAAAAAAAATTAAAATAATCGATACGAGGAAGAGTTCACATTAAGTTGTTGGAAATTCCATGACTTCCATCTAAAATAACACTTCATACGAGTTCCCACATCACAATTGTATCCCGCAGGTGTTCCGAAATATTTTATGCTAGCGCTTTGATATTATCCTGAAGTCAATTATGAACTTCTCCTTATATTCATAAAGAGATTTCTGTAGATATATTATTCTTTACGTTTTTATTTATGACCTAATCATGAGTGCATACATATGTATGTCCACAATATATAGGTATGCGGAAATTTCCTTGCGCTTTTGCTTCACTAAAATAGCATTTATGAGTTCACTGAGCACCAAATGTGTGGAAAACATTGAATATTTTTTTCAGTTTAAACAAATGAGCTCCAAACTCTTTTCCATAAACTTCAAAGTGCATTCAACACTTAAACGCGAATACACGCACGAACACTTTCATACATACTACCAGCAGGAGTTAGACTAATGCTAATTCCAACCATATGACTACGGACTTTGTACTCGATACCGAACTAGTAGTGAGACTGGTTGGAACTTATTTAGAAATAATGGAGGACTTCTGCGGGGTAAGGTCATGTTCACGCTTTATTTTATACAGAGCATCTCTTGTCATATATGAAGTATGTTTCCTGTGAATTGTAGGATCTACAAGATGACCTTGAACGCTGATCTCAGACAGCTTGAAACGGTTAATTGTTTCAATAATTAAGAAAGTCTGCTCCATTCAATACTCGCTAGCTCGGTAAATCGAAGCCCATTTCTCCTTAAAATGCTGACGAAGTTGATATTGTCTGCGAAGATCGTCAAAGGAGCAGTGCAGTAATGAACTTTTTTTTTTTGTCCAGCCAGCTTTTTGAAACAGAAAAATAGTATCATCTACTCAGTACTCCGAATCCATTGGAAGATCACTAGTTTCAAACTTATGCTCCCCATTGTTCTGCCAGTGCTTCGCACGCACGGTCACGTTCACGCATACACACTTACATCTATGTTTATGAAATAATTTGCGATAGTAGAAAAAGTTATAAACATTTTTATCTTAAAGCTCATACACTTGAACAAAGTTTGAAAACACATTTGTGGCAATGCGGCACACTATTTCCACTGCATCGCAGTTATGTTTGTGTGTGCATGTGTATGAGGTGCCTGTATATTCCGCTTACCCTGCCGGAATAATCTTTGGTATTCAGTCATATATATTGACCTTTTTAAAAAGTTTCAGCTTTTGTGGTAATGCTTTCGTGGCGCTCCTGATGAAGAGCTTTACCGAGAAATGACCATCACTGACATCAGCCTGGAAAACTATCGTAAGACCGAGATAGTTTGATCGTTGCGTTCAAGCCATGTTTTTTGAATATAGCCATTTAGGTTTGGTGCCTGATGAGTTCCAAGCATTCAGAGAGCAAGTGGAAAACAATTTCCTTATTTTCTTCCAGCTACCAGCCGCGGAAATTATTGTTATAAGGCAGAACCATTTTTAGCGCTTGCTCTTCTTCATATTAGTGCCGCATAATAGCAGCTGTATGTCAGTATATATATATTAGGTTGTCAAAAAAGTCTTGCAGTATTTTCGCTAGAAAGCCCATTTTATGCGCTAACACGTGTTTGATTAGTTTTCTTTTCTTTTAAGTCGTTCGTGAGTTATAGCGTCGCAAACATGGAGTAAAATAAAGAGAAAATACGGCATATTTTACAGTACTACTACGATAAAGGCAAAAATGCATCTCAAGCCGCCAATAAAATTTGTGCAGTTTATGGACCCGATACAGTTTCCATTTCCACCGCACAACGATGGTTTCAACGTTTTCGATCTGGTGTAGAGGTGGTCGAARATGTGCCACGCTAAAATTGCGATAAAATCGCTGAATTGGTTGAAAGAGACCGGCGTAGTGGGAGCCGTAGCATCGGCCAAGAGCTTGGCATGATTCATCAAAAAAAATTTTGTGTACAATTGAAAATTCAATAAAAATACCGCAAGACTTTTTTGAAAATATAATATTATTCCTGAACCCATTTAGTAGGTCCTTAATCCAATTCTTGTCAAATTTGGACAATATCTTTTATGAGCTATTTGTTCAAAGTGCATATAAAGCGCTCTTTTGATTTTTCCCATCATTCATGGTAATGGGTTTTTCAACAGGGATGCTGCAAAAGTGGGCCGATAGAGCCAGCAAACGATCACATATTTTTTCCAGCTCTTCTGAAATTTCGATTCGATTCGATTCGATTCGATTTTATTATTTTATTAAAATTTACTAACCAACAGCATTTATATCTATCATAACCATCCTGTCAGATTAACAATTGAGTATCTAGAAAATCTAGATAAGATTCCCGTGCCAGTGAGACAATAAAGTGCCCGTAGTGTCGAGAATATTGTTGCCGTTAGTGCATCATTTGAGGAAGACCCAAATCAGTCTTTCACACGACGTATTCAAGGCATCTCTGTGACGCCTCCGCTCTTGGCAAATTAGCGCAAGAATTTTTCATCGAAAAATTATCTTAAAAGCGAATAAGCGCCCAGCGGCGTCAATGGGCTGACCTTCTTCCGTGTTGATCAAAAACGGCCTGTTACTGTGAATGAGAATCGCTACGGCTCAATGATAACTGAGTATTTTTGGCCCAAATCGGCTGATATGGACTTGGGTAATATGTGGCTCCAACAGGACGGCGCCATACAGCCACGCAGCGAATGTCACAATCGTTTTATTGAGAACCAAGTTTGGTGAACGTTTTATCTCACGGAACTGCCTTGTCAATTGGCCACCTCGGTCGTGCGATTTGACGCCGTTAGATTATTTTCTGTGAGGCTACGTCAAGTCTATGGTCTATGCCAACAACGACGATTGATGAACTTTGTACGAATATCGAACTTGCAATTGCAGCAGTATCAGATAATTTATGCTTGAAAACTGTCGAAAGTCTGGACGACATAGTCCCCAGACTTACAATGGTAGCTTTCTCTATCATTTCGTGGTTATCAAGACAGCACCACAGACATTCTCCGTACCTATTTCTTCCACCTCGAAACTACTGGCTGAGTTTAGTTGTCGGATAAATATAGAAATGTCATGATCATTGCAGCCCATTCTGTCCTTATTCGTTCGTATACTTAGAGCAGTCTAGGAAAGTGTAGATAATGAAAGTTAGGTTCTGCGCAATATATAATATTTGTCCACCTTTAAAAATATTAATAAATATTTGAAAAAGGTACTTCAGGAGCAAGAAAGTTTGAACTTATTCAAGGTAAATTTTATTTGAATTTTAGAAATTTTATTTCTTTTAGAATTTTTTATTTTTTATTTATTTTAAGGCTTCGACCCAGAATGATGAATATTATTTTGACGGTTGAAACTGAAAACTATATTTTAGCCTGTGTATACTGACCTATACTGACGCTATATACTATATAAAATATTTGACAACTCACCCTAAAGGTAGGCCACGGCAGTATGGAAAGTAAAACGTTGCCTATAATTAGGCGAATTATATTTTAAAACGCTTTTTGAATTAAATTTTTCCAAACTCTTCGGTTTTACAATTTATCGACTGAAAGAGGTTCCCCACTTCAGTTCACTATATTCCTGCAGGTCACTCTTGCAATCGGTTCATGGTGTGGCCGCCAATGCTTGTGATGTCCCTTTTTTGTTTTGCTAAGCTCAAGGCAATGCCCATGGTGTTCGCTGGTATGCATACAGTTTATAAGTGTATTGGTACATATATTCGTGACATTGTTCTTGTAGTTGTAGTCGCTGTTTTATGCGTAGTGCTTTCTTTCAACGCAGTGATGCGTAAATATGAACTTTTATGCCGAGCACGCACCACTTCCATTCATTCACACATGTGCCCCTAACACATCTATGTGTGTGTGTGTGAACATATATAAATACATATACATATATTTCTCGGGCCGCGCACACTCGTGTGCAATATGCGAAAAAAGTCACACAACTGCAAGTGCAGTTATTCACGTTGTTGTTATTGGTTGGCGTGGTGGTGTGTAGTATAAGTGCGCTTTAGTGGTATTAAGATTATTTATTCCTATGTGTGGTGGCGTTAGTGCACTTGCAACATGGCTACTTAACTGAATTTCAAAGGGCAATGCTGGTGTCAAAACTGTATAGAAAAAAGTGCAAAAAAAAAAAAAATCGGAAAATTGTGCAAGAGAAGTTTGCAAACACATGAAAAATATGAATGCTGCACGCTGCACTCCAGGGTTGTATTTGCTATGCGCTTTAAAATAAATTCGATAAGTAAGTATGCATATATATACATATACATATATATAAATATATATACATTTTTATAAAATGATTTGCTAAAAATACGCAGCAAACTGCAATTCGAACTATACTCACCACATTAAAAATACAGTCGAGTTTGCTGTGCGCGGCTTGCGCATTTAAAATGCATGACTGCCTCCGCGATGGCCATTTTGACGTATTCCAATCGCAATAGAGTGGCTCTTCTGCGTGCGTTCAATTGAATTAAAATGTTCGCACATATCATAGCGTCAATGTTGTCGTTTTCACTTTGTTTCAAGTGCTTCGCTTTGGGTTTGAGCAAAACTTTTCAACGCCGCGCTATCACCTACAAATCGCGGCATATTCAATAGTTGGTGAAAAGAGCGCGAAAATATTATTCTAACTTTGTATCGCACCAAATAAGTGTGCAGGTAGGATTTTTAATGGGTCTTACAGGAAGAGAATTTGTTTTATAATTCGCTGCTGGATTACTCCGAGGCTTAACCAAAAAAGGACGTTCAAAGTTCGAATCCGAATTGAACCGAATTAATTTTCGAAATTATATTATAATGAAATACTGCCCATAGAATCTCGGAATTTAATTTAAAACATCGTCATTGCGTGCGTTTCAAAATAAAGAGGACCTAAAAAAGAAAAACCAGAAAAATGGTTTTTTTCGGCAAAATGAATTTATTTTATTCAAAATAGTCTCCATCTGCTTCAATACAGTTTTTTGCAATGTCCGGAAGCATGTCGAACGAGTGTTTTTTCTCGTTGGCCGGTATGGCCGCCAGTATGCCGATGCAAGCCTTTTGAATGACCTCTACGTCTGTATAACGCTTTCCTTTCATGGGCAAATGCATTTTTCCGAAAAGAAAGAAGTCGCGCGATGCCATGTCAGGTGAATACGGTGAGTAGACAATGGTTAAAATGTGATTTTTGGTCAAATGATCGGTCACAAGCGTGGATCGATCTGAGCAATTTTTGATCGTTAGTCGATTTGTGCAAAACGAACCGTGCACACACCTTTTGTAAGCTAAATTGTTCGGTCAAAATGCGATAAATCGATGTTGGAGATTCGAGAATGGAGATTCGAGAATGGAGATTCCATTTCCATTTCCACGAAGTTCAATGATGATTTCGGCTGAATTTTGATGAATTCACGCACAGTCTCGTTGGAATTTCCGATGATCACGGATTTTGATTTGCACACACATGTTGATCGTCATTTAAGTCCTCACGACCACTTTGAAAACGTTGAAACCACTCGTGCACTCTGCTATGGGATAAGCAATCATTGCCATAAACTTGTTTCATCAATTTAAACGTTTCGGTAAAAGTTTTACCAATTTTAAAACAAAATTTAATGTTGGCTCTTTGTTCGAAGCTCATTTTCGCAACGTTAACACAAACATACTGACACGTAAAACGCAATAACTTCACTTCCATTCAACGAAATGCCATGTAATACTCACTGGACAATCGATAAAAATAGCAGATTCTAACGCATCAGTCGACATATAGATGGCGCCAACAGGGGGCGCTAGATTCAAAAAGTCCTGTTTACTTTGGAACGCATTCTATGATTGTTCTCTAAAACCGTTCCCACGACAGTCGGGTCTACGAAAACCGGAACGGACCCGGATTTTTATCCGACCAAGGACTGTCAACTCGGCAGAATTCTGCCGTTACAACAACAACAACATTGTTCTCTAAAAGTCTGCTTATTTTCAACGGTTTCTATATTCTTCGGGAGACTGCTGAATAATGACGTCTTTTAACTTAAAGAAGGAAGGATACCATATGTATATCATCACATTTTCGATGATATAGTATTGTTATTTTCATGACGTTTGACATATTGAAAACCTTCTATTAGTCTGTGAGTCCGTCACTTCCATGTAACCAACGTGTTTAAACAACTTTGGAGATTTTTCGACCTAGTTCTTTGTATCGAATATAATTATGTTAGTTCCTATGATTATTTGGAAAACTAAATTCGATTGAATATCTAAATAGTTTTTTTTTTTTTGCTTTGATTATCATCTTATAATGAAATTATTGTCTAATCATRAATTGAAACGGCTGGTTAGTATGGTTTTAGCMGTTCTYCWCCTATTAAGTTTTGTTTTATATATTTAATATATAATAAATATATTTTATTTAATATAACTACATAAAATCGAAATTTTCTAATTACCTATATTCAAATATTTAGTAATCTCATCTGAATGTAAATATTTGCAAAAGTAGTAAATGAGAATTAAGGAAAAATATACAAATTTTTGATGCAATTTATCTCACTTCAGAGGTACTTATGTGCTTACTTTTATTTCTTGTTGTACTTATTTGTAAATTTTAGAATTTAAAGAATTTTACAACACTTTTCAAAACCTTCAAAAAAAAAAAAAAAAAAATTATTCACGTCAATGGCTTCACTTGACTTTCTAAATTGAAATGTTTGCATTCTTTCTGTTAGAAACATTATTGGAATTCACACTCGCTTGGGAAATATACAACGACTGGGTAATATTTCAGTCATTCTTTTAGAAAGTGTTACATACTCACATATATGGAATTACAGGCAAATGAGGATAACAGTTGTGAATCTTCAAGCCACTGCCCAGAAGACTGCGCAAGCAGAAAACACACTTGAAATTCGAGTTTGTGTTGAAGTTTTTAAAAATACAACTGCTGATAGAATATTTAAATAAAGATAAAAATGTAACTTGCATTCTTAATTAAATTCTGCACTTTCAAAATGCTGTAGGAATAATATAAAGGAATTTTGGTTTGGAAATACTAATACCAATAACCAAGCTGTACTAAAAAATTGAAAAAAAGGGTTTAAGGAATATTATTAATAATTGTTAACGTAATTTATTTATCGGTTAATATACATTGGTTAGAGATTTTTGCTATAGAATTCAAGTATAGTTCAAGATACAAAACTCTTTGTTAGGCAAAAGAGTAGAAAATTTTATAGCCCAAGAGCTTTGAAATTGACTTAAACCTTACGCAAAGATTATCTATGGAAAAATTAATTTTTTTTTTTAGCTTGTGTCACCCTTTTATTCATGAAGGAAGGTAATCAGGCAAACTGAGGATCGCATACTTGCAATGGATAATTGTCCATTTCTACTTACTATAACTTGATAGCACAATTTCAGCTGTAAAAGCGTTTCTTAAATCAAAAGCCAGCAGAAACTAAAAGAAGAGAGCACATTGAGGGCGCAAAAAGCTGAGAGAGCTGCTGGTTTCCACTAGTGAAATTTTTACTAGAAGAAAATAACTACTGTCATATGAAGAAGCAGCAGTTTAAAAACATACATATGTTAACAAACGAGATTTGGTGATTTTCTTTGCTTGTGTTCATTTTCATTGATTTGATTTGAGGAAATACATTTTTAATACTCCTACCATAGTGCCATAACTAAGCACTAAATTAAGATATATAAATCTAATTTGACACATGGGTTTCCACTGTATCCAGTAGCGAGAAGCACTTGTGGGCAAAAATTGCTTTATTAGTGGGCGTGGTTTCTTTACTTTTTCGTTATTTCGGTCTTTGTAAGAGTAACTTCTCAATTAGATCTGTATCGTTCTTCCTGATAGCTTGCAGCTACGAACAGTTAAGGAATCTACTATGTGCTGAGTAGCTCCATATAGTCAAGCAATGGTTTTCGCTATTTTCTTACTGTCATATAAAACCTCCGGCACTCAAACCATATGATAATTGTACCTTTTAAAGGTTAGGTGTAACAATGAAACATATGTTATTCACTCGGATTGTTCTTGAGATTGGTGCTCGCATACAAATGTTTCAAAGTTTTCATCTACACATTGAAATGAATCTAAAATAAATAGTGGAAGGTAAGCGTCGAATTCGATCAGTTTCGCGAGAGACCTCGAGCTCTCTTTTTAACCCTCTAACACTTGCCTAACGATTTTCAAGCACCATATCCTTAATTTTTTTTTAATATTTTCATCAGTTGAAGAGATCGGAGGCCGTCCAGAACGAGTCGATACCTACAGCGATACACAACCGTCTTTGAAGGCTTTGTACTACTCATTGGCTTACATTTTTATAAATCTAAATCACCGTCAGCCTTTTAGAGATACAAAATTTGAAACAAATTCTTTGTTCGATATTTCTATTCCGTGTAAAAATCGCAACGCGCTACTGAGATCTACTGACTTAAGGGATCGTCTCAGTGTGATCTTCCAAAAAATTCACTGATTTTCTTGATTTTTTTTTTTCAATGTCAAAATTAACTAATCAGTCCAATTTTTTTATAAGTAAATACATTCATAACAAATAAAAAATGATTGTCTATGTTTATTTATTGAGTGTATAAAAGTTAAATAAATTATTGACATGACACGTAAACAAAAAAACGATTGTGGCCACAATTTTGACCTAAAATAAAACTTTCAAAAAAGATATTAGTCCGTAGAAAAGTCACTATTGCGGTATGGAAGCTTTTGCGTTTTTTGAAATTTGACAAAATTGCGGCGTCTATAAAAAGTATCTAATTTAGCAAATTTGTCGACAGAAAAAAATCACAATATTAAAAAAAAAAAGCTTTCATAGCACGATGGCGAATAGATATCTTCAAAACTCTTCCTTTGAGAGTGGAAACCATTTTGAGAAACACCATTCTGAGAAAAACGCATTTAAATATTGGATATTGGAGTCGCAATGTTCCCCACTCCTCTTTCTACAAGAAACGCTGTCCGTGTCCGTAATAATTTCAATTTCGATTTCAAAATTTCAGAAAATGTTCACTACAGTGTATACTAAGCGATAATGCAACAAAAAATCGTTTTTATTTTGGAAAATTTCACACTGAGACGATTCATTAAGCAGCTGCTGTAAACAAACTGGTTGACAGATCGCGCTCATATTTGGCGCAGTAATTAAAGACTGTTCTGTCAACATAGCAACATACATATTTTTGAAATATTATTTACCCAGGGAGCTTCTTGCTACTTTTTATCACAATATAAAAGAAAAAAGTAGTTTTCTATTAAATGTTTTCGTCCTGAACAAATGAGCCGAGTAATATTTCACGCGAAGTCATCAACAACCTAAGAGGTAACAAGACTTCCGCCTTCGAAATTCAAGCGCTTAAATACACACCAATATATATACACACTTCTACAACTCGCTGCAGCAACAACGGTATAAAGCACACTTGTGCCAGAGGCTCAATGCGGAAGTACATACATATGTACAAAATGTATGTTTGATTGTTTTGCCGTAAAAGGTTTCGCTTGTAAATTTATGATTTTCAATAAAATGCCAATAATATTTTTTTACGCTAATGCGACAATGCAAAACAAATGTCAGAGAAATAAATAAACGATGTCATGCGAAATGCAAATAAAACAGAGGCAAGAACCATTTGAAAATGCCAAAAGGCGACAGCAGTCATTTGCGAATAAACATGGACAGCTGAAGTAATGATAAGCAAAGCAAGTAGAAAAAAAAAATTATAAAAAGTACAAATATTTACAAAAAATAAAAAAAAGGTTGAAAAATGCTGGAGAAAAATAAAAAAAATTGCAGAGAAGATAAATAAAATAATATAAGCAGAACATTTGGCAACACATGTCGCTGATTGTCAGAGAATTTAGAAAAGGGTACAAGAGCCGGCTTTTACCTTAGCCGAAAGCCAATAAATTAGGCATAATATGAGACTGCTGGATGGCAAGTACACGCTGTTGTTGTAATAAAAGAGCGCTCCTTGTATAAAGTGACTGAGGGCAATTGCTATAAATTGTCAAATTATGTTTTTCTAACGCGAATTTCTGCCTTACAAGAATTTTTTGTATATGCACTTGCTATTGTAGTTATTGTTGCTTTTTCACTTGCGTCTGTAAGCATTTTTTGCTGTTTTGTCTTTACTCCGCTTCCTCGTTTGCTTTATCACTTGATGATACCGACTGCCGAGTATTAGCAGCGCATCACGTAGCCCGTAAGCGTGGCGCGTGTTGTTGCTTGTGCACCGTGATTTATGTGGCAAAGCGGACGAAACGGCGCAAGCTCAGTCGCATATGTACATAAGTATGTATGCATGTATGTATAGTATATGTGGCAGCGCACTGCTAAAAATTTGCGAAAAAATAACGCTAAGCGGCAAAGGGCACACAAACGATTTGACACTACACTAGCCCATTTTTTGCACAAAATCCCTCTCGCGGCGCCACATACATGCATGCGCTTACAACTTGCTCTACTTTTACCTTTTTACCACCAACACAGCTTTGAGAATTTTTTTTTTCAAATTTCTTGCTTTTGTTTTTGTGTTCGTCGATTTATATGTCTATGAGAAATTATTCGGCGGTGGTATGATTTATAGGCGTCATACAAGGGGCTGTGCTTAATCGGATGCCACGTACGACCACTGATTTTCGCGGTGTATGTGTTTGTAAGCGGCGTTGCTTGGTCCACACATAAAGTTGGCGAATTTTGTTGTTTCAATGCAATTCCAGTTGAGTGCCTCCAATAGATAAGCGGTAGGCTGGTAATTTTTTCCGCAACAAATGTGTCAACGCAACGTCAGTGTTGCATCAAGGCACATACACATACGCCGAAGTTTTATGGCGAAAAATTGCTTTTTAGGTCACCGGAACCTTTACTGTGGGTCGTAGGATTTGACTTTTGGTTGCAATTTTTACCACTTTTTGGGGTTAGTGTTGTTCAAGGTATTTAAGATAGCGTTTGGTGCTGCTCAAGCTCTAAAAAAGCTTTCCGTTGGTCGTCATAAAGTTTTTACAAAGCTTTTAATGAGAAAAAATATTTGGCTTTTTGATATTTTTGTTTTAGTGCTTGTCGGGGTATTTAAATTATCGTCGTGTGTTTTTAAAGCTTTAACAAAGCTTTCTAGAAAAAAAAAAAAAGTTTCAGTTTCTTAATGAACTTTTCATGGAAATAAAGTATTTCAAGTTAAATTTTTTCTAAATATGGTTACGTGATTTACTATGTTATGATTTCTATTTATTTTGAAAGTGGTTGCCACCTGCTTATCAAACATTAGGATAAATAAAAGTTGCCAAAAGTTTAATTCAATAATAAAATTAAGTGATAACAACAATTGATTTCACACTCAAAAAATTTAAGAAAGTTCAAAATTAATTTTTTTTTCAAAGCTTGCCACTTGGTTATTATTTTTTCTTATTAAATATATAAAAGAAATTAATATTATAATAATTAATAAAGGCATCACGTTTGAGAGATTCAAAAAACTCAAACTTGAACATTTTTGAAAAGAGGTTGCCACTTAGTTTTTTATGATTAATTAAAACTATAATAGAACTCAAATTTTATTTTATAATCTAGGATTTAAACAAAAAATAATTTATAAAAACTTGTGATCGATTTTTTAAGAGTTGCCATCTGTTTTAAAAGTGTTTTTCAATAAAAGTGATAGCTATAGACCTGTCTCTTATACACATCTAGATGTGTATAAGAGACAAGCTATAGACATAATAGACTTCAAACTTATAAAAATGCATGAAGCTTTCAATTGAAATTTTTTGAAAGGTTGCCACTTGGTTAATATTTTCATCATGAAATATATAAATGAAATTAATATTATAATAACTGGCAGAAGCATCACGTTTGAGAGTTTTCAGAAATTTCAAATTAGAACATTTTTGATAGAGGTTGCCCCTTGGTAATTTTTTGGTTTAATTAAAAGAATGATGTAAATGGAATTTTTTATTATAATATCAGTTTTTTTTTGTTTTTGTTTTTAATAAAATTGAAAAAAGTAAATTAATTACAATTACAATTTATATATATATAGAAGTAGCGGTTAAGCCATCACATTTCGAACCGAACACTGATTTTGGTAATAAAATTCAATGATTTGCAAGCGTTGCTCGTTAGTAAGTCTATTCATGATGAAATGTCAAAGCATACTGAGCATCTTTCTCTTTGACACCATGTCTGATATCCCACGTGATCTGTCAAATACTAATGCATGAAAATCCTAACCTCAAAAAAATCACCCGATATAAATAAGGAGGTAACTCACGCCAACCTATTTGAATTTAGTTTATTCGTAGAAAAATTTTTTTGTTTTTTGTGTTGAAAATATGAAACTTTGGCATCATAGAGAGTTGAATGAAAACGAATTTGTTTCAGATGTCTCACTGTTCTCCAAGTGCAAAAGCCTCATAAATATCGTCTAATAAGTTTTCTTATCATTCATGTATTTAAAGATACAAAGCATATTGCTTTAAATATAGAAACCTGACAATTCCACTATGATATTTATATGTATTGAAACCGCTTCCGATATCAAGAAATACAACTTTTAACAAATCAATTTACTTTCTACCAAAGTAAATAAAAAAATGTATATAGTAAAATTTGTTTTTTTCTTTCAAAACGATTCCCCTCTAGATTGATACACTGACTATAGTGACCCTCCTTTTCGATGCTATTTTAGTAGTACTGAATCATTTGCTTTAAAATAGGCCTCATGCTCTTCATTTCATGAAATTTTCTTTCCAGCGAGCCTTTTTTTGAGACCTGAGAACAGGATATGGGAACTGGGTGCCAGTTCTGGAGAATAAGGTAGATTTGAAAGCAATTCGAAGGAATTTTGTCATCGTTTTCACTAACTCGTGGCATGGTGTATTGTGTTGGTTAAACAGCTCTTTCTTTTTCTTAAAATGCCGCCGTTTTTCAGCGAGTTTGTCCTTGAAACAGTCCACAAACGCTAATTCTCGAACTCTTTCCATTTTCAAATTGAGAATAAAAATTATTCAATGCGCATCCCAAAATAAAGCGGCGATACCTTGTCAGCATTTTCCACGCCTTGAAGCGTTTCAAAGTATGCAGCCCACTCCAATAACTCTCGATTGGACTTCGGAGTGAATGATAGAGCCATTTTTCATCCATTGTCATATATCGATGCGAAAAATCAAGTTTATTGCGTTTGAACATCTCCAAACACTGTTCCGAGTCATCAACTCGTCCTTGGTTTTGGTCAAAAGTGAGATCGCGTGGCATCAGCCTTGCACAGAGTTTTCTCATACCCAAATAATTATTCGTGAATAATATCTTTAGAGTGCCTGCTATCTTGAATACTTTTACTTTGCGATCATCCCAAACTATTTTTTTGGACTTTCATCATGTTTTCGTTGTTAACAACCTCTTTTTGGCATCTACTGCGTTCACCGTCTTCAATGCTCATTTCATCACGCCCAAGCTTAGCCCTCCAATCCTTGATGGTTTATTTTCCTGGGGCATTGTCCAAAAACTCGCCATCAAGCCAAGTTTTTGCTTCAACTATATTTTTTTTGGCTTCAAAAAGAAATATTGTATCAACTCTCTAAATTTCTTTTGATCTATAAACTAACTAAAATGCATATGGATTTGATGAGAAGGTGGAGGATTATTGCATGGATTAGAAAACTTAGGAGTAGAGTATCAAAAAAGACACGAATATCTACTTTATGGAAGATCTTGGTGCGCGTGCTTACAAAATCCTACTCGTGTATAAATTGAAACCGAACGATCATCAAGTGTGTCGCATGAACACGGAGGACACTCAAGACGAGATGCCCGTCGAGTGGTCCACATATCTTCAAAACAGAAGCCGACCAAATAGACAAAGGGGAATGCTATTGACTTTTTCTTGCCTGATTTTGAGTATGTTAATTTGAACGACCTTTGGTTCAAACAAGACGCTGCCTTATCCCATGCAGCCAATGATTGAAGAAAATTTTTTGAAGGAAGTTTTTGGTAACACCGCTAGACTAATTTTTGTGCCCACTTGAGTGAGAATTTTCGGTGACTTATTGCTGACATTAACCAGAATAAATCTTAGAAAATTTGCAATATTGAATGCTTGGGAGTTAGAAGAGATACTGTCCAGAATTTATAATAAATAATTCCGCATTTCATTTCATAACAAATAATAGCAGAATGACAGATATTTCTGGTATAAAGTATTGAAGAATGTCTTTGCTTTCAGTATCAAGTACGCTCCAGTAACTTCAAAATAAGGTTTCACATCACAACGCAGCAACTGACACTACTTAAGTGGGGCCAGTGGCAATATAATTCCATTACAACACACTTTCACATTATTTGCGTATTTCAGCAAATGTTTCACATGCTTTATGCGTACATTGAAGTTTCTACTACGCATATACATATGTGTTAGTGTGTTTGTTAAGCTTGCATGTGAATAGCAACGGCGACTGCAATGACATGCACAACTCCTACTTATGATTTATTGTTTCCACCATTTTATTGTAACCAAAATACGAACCTAAATTGAGTTGTCAATCAAATGACATGACTGCCAATGACAGCAGGAAGGCTGACTGTAGGCAGACAGAACAGAACAGAAATGACGTCATTGAGTAGCTCATCTCAACTTGTAGAGGTAGAGAGAGAGATAGAGAGAGGGAGAGTAGAGCGATAGCGAGAGTGTGGCAGGTCTGGAGCAAAAGCTGAGTTAAGTTGGCGACGTGCATAAATTTATGGTGAATGGGTGAGTGACACACACACATACTATATTTAAGTAGATACAGTTATGAGCTCGTAATTTTACTCATTGTATGTGGGTGCGTGAGTGTGTGTGTGTATATTTCCGCTTGTTGGYTGCTGCTGAAATGTAACCACAAATAGCCATACATCACACACTGGTCAAGCGATAATCCTCCGGGTCGAGCGTGTTTATAATCATCAATGTTTGTTATAATGTGCAGCTTTCATGGTGTTATGGCATGTGCGGTGTGTGATTGTTTGGGCGTGTTAATGTCCGCTCTGCCTTACCGAATGACGGCTCACTTCACTATACGAAATGACAACACGAAATGCATTTCATGTCATTTCAGCTATCGCTCAGTTATTACGATTTGCTGCCGCACACAAATGTGATGTGTTATTTCAGTGGCTATACGTATGTGTGCGGCGATTTTGATGGATGTTATTTATACACTTTTCTATATTTACCATTGCTTAAGTGTGTTTGCTCACGTTCTCATGTAATGGATCGAGTGTAAATAATACCCTACTGGGGTGCCTAGCTATCCATTAGAGAAATAAAAGCTTTAAGTGTATGTAAAATTATTCAACTTTTTCTGGTAGCCAGAAACCATAGGTTCTTAAGTAATAAAGGACTAGAGCTGGAAATCTAAATTCAGCGCGATGGCATACCTGATGAAAGTTCTTATAGTCGTAATAGATTTCGAATGAGGGGTACACAATTTTACATTCATAGCATTTAGGTTACAAAAACACCATATACCTTAGATATAGAAATGATAAGCGCTGTTCTGCGTCCGAAAGATGTTTGCAATTGAAGATTCCTAGTGTAGAAAGGTACTTAATCACCCAGTGTTTTTAACGGAGTGGAGCACCTGCTGGCAAGATTTATTCTGCGTTGAGTTTCGAGGCTGACATTGTTGTTGGTGTTAATACTGGTTCCAACATAGACGCAATTATCTAAAATTTCGAAGTTATGACTGTCAACAGTGACGCGGGAGCCAAGTCACGAGTGCGACGACTCTTCTTTTGATGACAAAAGATATTTCGTCTAGCCCTCGTTCACTGCGAGACCTAACTGCTTCGCTTCCTTATCCAGTTGGCAGAAAACAGAACTAACGGCGCGGATGTTGAGACGACTGATATCAATATCATCGCCATACGCCAGCAGCTGTACACTCTTATAAAAGATTGCGCCCTGTCGATTAAGTTCTGCAGCTCGAATTATTTTCTCCAATGGCAGATTAAAGAAGTCGCACGAAAGTGAGTTGCCTTGTATGAAACTTCGTTTGGGATCGAACGGCTCGGTTAGGTCCTTCCCGATCCAGACTGGGCTTAACACAGCCGTATTAGTTTAGTGAGCATACCAAATTCAGACATCAGTCAGCAGACCATCTTTGGGAGATCTAGAAGAGTTTGCTCTGGCCTTAGAACCTTCTGTTAGTCGCCGCATTTTTTATAGAATTTTCGGCCAGCTTGTCAAGCCTCTCTCTTTGTTTCTCTGCAAATGCATATCGCTTCCCTGTATAACTCTTGGTATCTATCCTATACTGCAAGTGACGTAGTCGATTGTAACATGGCGAGGTAGGCAGTCTGTTTTCTCTCCGCCCTAACATGGAACTTCTCACTGTACCAGCTGTTACTTTGTCCTTTCCGAATACCAATGCTTTCGTCTGTAGTTGTACGTAAGAAACTTGAAGTGCCGTCCCACACACCGAGTTATTGACGAATGCTCTCAGTGCCGTGAATTTTTTGCGGCACGCATGCGGGTGTGAATTTTTGTTACAGCAGGTAGTAGTCCGAGTCAATGTCTACTTAATACAGTTGAGACGAGCTTTCCGTTTCTCACAATATGATCGATCCGGTTTGTGGCTTTTCGATCCCCGTCGAAGTCGATTAGTCTCAACCCATTTGGGGATGTTTCATCATGGAGGCTGAAAGATTTATTCTTTGCCCACACTGCCGCCAAAGTCTCTAAGTACGATTTTGACATAGTGGTAGAATTTTTAATCAAATTAATATATTTCTATCTTACGGCAAGAATGATTTAAGACAACTCTTTCAAAGTGTCTAGACAGCTTGACAGCTGACAGAAATATTATTATTTTCTTTTAGATAAGACGTATTATTACAACTATTAATATGTGTATGTGTAAGCTTGTAAGCGTTTCAAGGCCATATTTGTCAATCATTTTTGGATATAGAATCCAAAAAAAAAAAAAATTTAATTACGTTTGTTAAATATACTAGCTATTAAAGTTGTAATTAATATCTGAAAAAGTACAAATTTACTTATATTTTTCATCTTATAAATATTTATCATGCGATGCTGTTTTTCTTCTCCTTACACATCCTTCGCATCTTCGTTATTAATGCAAAAGTTTTTCCTCCACTAAATATTCCTTTTATTCACATGCTTCGGTTGCTGCAGAAAGCATAAACTTTAGATATGATCTGCAATTATGTTTGGTGCTTCTTTATTTTCGCCTCATTCTGCGTGACTTCATCGCTTCTGCAGCGTACAGTCACTACTTGCCGCACTGTGGTTTGCTTTGTTGCTCTGCCTCTTTGTTGGCTTGATTCGTAGTCAGTTGACACTGGACATCTCAATCTTGGCTACACATTTCTTTCTAATAGCCTGTGCTGCAGCTGTGCAATGTGCTTTAGGATGCCGCTTCTCATAATAAATATATTAGCTTTTTTGTATTCCATGGTTCGAGTTAATAAATTTATAAGCTGGGCGTTGCGTAAACGTAATTACTTCATTTACTGCGGTTGGTTATTAGATTAAGGCTAGAAAGAAATATATCTAATTTCCCAATTTGTTAGTTTTTGTATAATAGTTTTATTAACTTGTATTAGAAAATTATGTAATGTGTTCTTTAACACTTCTTTTTTACTAAATTATATCAATCTTCTATGCATACATAAAAAAGTATATACGTACAAGTACAATAGCATATTTGGAGATATAAATTTCTTAGTGGAATAGCTGTCTAACCAGCTGTGGGGGTAAGCTCACTATTTCGACATTTACGTCGAGCATACTTTGATGGCGAAAAATATTCAAAATCTATTTCTGAAATATTTTATGAGTTACTTTAAAAATCAAAATAGAAACTAGTTTTATTTTGGGTTGTGTACAATCCTGGAAAAGCTTGTTGTCATCTGTCAGCCGAATAGCTTAAAATTTTTCATGTAAATAATATATCTTGAAGAGCTAAACTTGTTTAATATATTCTCAGACTACTTCTAGGTATGGACGAATAAGACAAAATGTAAAATCAAATATGCCTTTTTTGGCAACACTGTCTGTTGTTGTCATAAACACTACAGAGCATATGTTGTTTATGACAAAATTTGTAAAACCCAGAAGAAAAGTGAGAAAACCTATAGAGTACATATCGTCACCTAAAATGCAAAACAAAAAATCACAAAAAAAAAATGTAAATTGTATTATTTATTTCTTACGATTCGCTACGTTATATTACGTATATGTGTGCATCAAATTTTAAGCTTCCGCTATCAGATATAACCAATACATAACCATTTATCATAATTATATCATTTTATAACCAAAACTCAAATTTTCTTCCAATATGATTTATTTCTTTTTTAACGTTTTTCCATCATCTGAAAGCTTATGAAAAGTGATGCAACGTTCTTTTGCATTTTAGGTGACGATATGTACAAGTATGTATAAATGATCAACGATTCAGCTATGTCCATTATATCTTTATCCTTCTATATAAGCAAATTAGTTCCTCAGTGTTTGACTTGTCGATCTTGCCTCCCCAAGAAGCTCTTCTTTTGTCGGACCCGCTGATATCGAACCACTATATGAAATAGCTGTCATTTATCTGATCGTTTCAAATTGAGTAATTTTATAGAAAAATGTTTACTTGACATGATATCATCACGAAGTTTGGCATAGATTATTGTCCAAAGCATCTGATGTGATATGAGGTGGTTAAAGAGCTTCACTAAAGATCTCATTTCTTCATTAAGTAAACTCAAGAAGTATCTGTCTTCGTTGTTGTCAGCTGCAAAGCCGGTGCTCTAACCTGAGTTTTGTGTTCTAATATTTTAGCAATGGACTTCACCCGCGCTTAAAAGGTGTTACTCGACGACCGGATCCTGTGCGACTGCAACACCTCTTTGGCCTAGAGTGGAACTCAGTAAATCTAATGAACTACTTGCCCTTAGCAAGTATTAGTAGGCGTTCATACTGGACATTTTCCAACATGCATTCATGAATAGAAGTGAATTGTACTGCGACCTTAAGTGTAATTCTATTCATGAGGGTGAGGGAAATTAACCACTTATTTTCTTCTCCATTGTCCAGCATTTGCATGACTGAAATTGCAAATTCGTGGTCTTATCTTCGGCGAACCAGAACCAAGCGCATTAGCTTAGAATGCAGGTCAGATCGGAACAATCTCTTAACCTAACCTATCTCTTATCCTAACAAAGTGGATAGAATGAACCAGCAAAGTGTTTTCCGTTTCAGTGCAGTCGAAGTTTACTTAATATATTTTTGCTTTTATATTGCAGAAATTAGGTTTATAAATATATATTTTTATGCCGCACTAGAGGTTTATTATTCTAGTTCACTTAAGCAGAATGTTAATTTAAATTTCTTCTCCTTTTTATGCTTATATTTTAGTTTCGTTTTCTAAAAGCAACCTGAAAAATAAAAATATTAAAAATCATCCAATTTATATAACCTTCAGCCCTTGTTGTCTTTGTTCGCTCTCTTTTGATCCCGCTTATAATAAACTACTTGCCACTGCTATGCTAATTTATTTTAATTTTCTTTCTTTTTTGGCCATGACTTGCATGTTGAATTGTTTTAGATTTTTATGCATTAAGCTGTTCTTGTTGTTGTGTTTTATTTTTTAAATTATCTCATTAAATTTATTATTTCGTTTTTTTCTCAGCTTTCGGCAGCATCAAGACGTCATGCGCTGAACAAAAATGGCCGTGATTATGACATGACATAAAACTACAAAGCGCTCGACGCTCTTTGACTGAATTTAAATGTCTTGCCACCACAACAACTACTAATAAGGTATGTAAGACTATGCTCACTTGTCGGTTTCTGGTTAGTGAATTTGTGGTTGTGTTTGTTTGGTTTTGGTCGCTTGTTTTGTGTGGTGAGCAAAGAAACTTTTCGTGACATCTTAAGGATGTTGTTGTTGTTGACTTTTCCCACCATTTGATTTCTGTGCGAAGCAATTAATGGCCCTTTTTTGTAATGTGAAATGTGGGAGAATTAAGTTGTTTTGATATATTTTTGTTTCAAGATCTCTTTTGGAGTTAGAAGACGTACATACTCTATTTCTTCTTTATTGGTGTAGACACCGATCAGAAGGATGGAGTCATGTGTAGAAATTCACACAAGTGAAGAAAAATTGGAGATTCTAAGTGTAGTTAGGTTCTTTTCCGCCAGGTCTATCCAACGGATTAAAGGCCTTCCTCTTAGTTTGCTTTCCTCTGATGCGTATCGCACTGCGTCGAAGACTTGACATGACCTAGCCAGCGCAACCGCAGCCTCTTCATTCCTTTTCATTGAAGCCGCTTTTAACGTGGCGGGTCCCAAACCCAGCGCACCATCCATCGTTTGCCTTCTCACTTTAGTTCGCATTTAAACGTAATTTCTTTGGCTTCCCAGAGGATACTTGGTCTAAGACCGGAATCCTCTCGTAAATACGCAGTTTTCTAAAATATGGAGATGGTATTGTATTTTGGAAATTATAAATTGGAGTGAAGATTGTCGTTATTTAGGTGGTACGAATCCAAAATTATAGAAAGGCGGGTATATTTCTATTGGAAAGTTCAGCCTAACGGCCATTCTCTCGATAAATATTTATTATTTATTCCTGAGCCTGAAGTTGTGGTTAAAAAAGATTCCCAATAAACACTTTATGTTTGCTATGGGTGCATATAAGATGAGAGAGAGGGAGAGAGACATATCTCTATTATATTTTTCGAAAAGCAAACATTTTCTTTGTTGTTATGTAATGGCACACAGTTGCTTTGACCACCGCATAACTGTAACTACCACGCATTCTGCACATGAAGCTAAAGTCCACCATGACTTAACACCCGCCCTAACCAACTGACCCTTGGTCGTTTGTTGCTGGTTGTTCGTCGCTGATGAATGTTTATGAAATTCATAAAATGTAAAATAGCATCATTTGCCTGTGCATGATAAGGGCAAATTGCAAAATCGTCTCAAATGGCTGCTATTTACGCAACGCCGCAGAGTCAGTGTGTGCTTTTAGGTGTATGTGTGTGCGTTGGGTGCGCCTGCAAAGCGTGAAGACTTGAAAGGCGTCCACAAAGTACATGGAAGTCAAAAGAAGTGACAGCAGACGCAGTAAAAGACAGCGAAACAAAGGAGGTTGTGTTCGGATCAGTGGCAATAATTGTTTTAAGCGCTCGTCCTTTGTTCATTAAAGACGACGTAACGTTGGTTGGCAGTCAGCTTTGCTATAGGAAGTGTATACATGCACTGACAGCTAACAAAAAGTACGAAGAAAATCTGAGAAAGCAGCAGATAAGGTGACAAGCAAAATTTTGTTTTATACAGCGATCAACAACATCGCACTGAGTTTAGTGCAGCTCCATACATAGACTCAAACTGAATAAGCAAATATATGTATAGAGCTGGCGTGGTGTCAGGTGTCAACAGTGTGTCAACAGTGTGTCGGGATTGTCGGAGATCTGACAACTTTGGATTTCGAAAGTTTTTCTGAATGTTTTGCAATATCTCCATGATAAATTCTTCTCTTTCACTTATGACTCAAAACACTACTTGGAAGGGCAATACATTTGGAACATTGATTCTCTATGTTCCCGAAAACTTGAAAACATGAATTTACTTTTGCCATATTACTGAGATTGAAACATAATGTATTCCACTACCAAATCAATAAAAAATATAAAAATAATTGTGAAGCCATTTTCATATCCCGAACAGGGGTTATAAAGTTCGTCACGAGTTTAGATACTGGGCATTGAAATTCTTCACTGCTTTGATTTCATTCCTTTGAACCTAGATCACTGTTCTGCAGAACCTTTTGCTGACGGTTCCTTCTTGGATCACACACCAGAGGGGGATTTATGGACCGAGCGAAGCCGCGGAAGAGGGGTGCAATAATCTTTTTCAAATCGGTCGGATCGAAGTTGAGGAGGAGTGCAGGTGGTGGACTTTTCTATCGGGAGCTCTTCATCAACTCTAGTGTCAGATTACCAGACCACTGTGACGTCTTTTAAGTGGATAAGGCCGTCATCATAGCAGCAGTAGATGTACAGCACCGGTGCAGCCTCCTTAAGAGACCTGTTTGCATTCGTTGGAGCGAAGCCAAGCAGCTATACTGGTTTTGAGCTCACTGACTTTGCATTCAGAACTACTTACGGCGAGCATTACCTCATAGCTTGAAGATTCTTACACATTAGACTAGTATGGGTGTTAGAATATAAAGGTTTTGATGGAGACTGCTGAGCCGATCATTTGACTAGGAAGGGTAACCTTTTATCAGATCCGATGGGAGTCGACTTTCCGATGTCTGCTTGCATTCTGGCGTTAGTCCACCTGACCGACAATGGTCTCAGCCAGCGCTGATTAGCAACCAGAACCTGCCCGAGTGCGGGATTCTTTTGGCCCGGAGGGAACCGTAAGAAGTCAACCGAAGTACTATATCATAAGAAAGCCGATATCGCCACAAGTGTAGGTGTTCTGACTGGACACTGTCCAATACATTTAAACCCGGTGGGGCTCAGTATTCTGTCGGATGCTCTCTGCTCAAGCTCAAGCTGTATGTTCACTTCCTCCGCTTTTACAGAAATTGAAATATCGTGGTAGACACACCTTAGCCAAGACCCAGCGAGTTATGAGATCGATATTAATCGTCTTTATAAGTTCGGTGTAAGCAATAAACGATTCGTTGATCGATGAGGACTTTTGGTATAGGTGAGATTCAAGGGCCTTGGATCAACCCGATGACCTAATTTAACCTTGTAACACCCAAAAGGAAATGTGAAAAACCCCATAAAATATATAAATAAGTGTTCAGCATGATGAGCTGAGTCGATTTAGTCATGTCCGTGTGTCTGTTCGTCGGTATATGCGGGAACTATTCTGTACTTCTCAGCATATCATTTTGCCATTTTTGCTAACCAGCCACCAACATAACATACAAAAATTCTGAACAACTCGTCACCCAAAGCCCAAGTCTCGCACTAGTACTGGAACAGAGGCTTACAAACACAACGACACATAAGCTGACCAAACGATTGAATTGTATACACTTAAGTACTCAGTGTTGTAGTAGTCGTTTGGTGGTCGCTGGCGTATACGTAACCTTTAGCATGTGCCTGCGAAGTTCAAGCTCAGTCAGCATTTGTTTATGAATTCATTTTCTGTTGGTTACTTTTGCCTGTAGCTCGCCTGCAAACACAAACTCACAACACTTTTTTTTTTTTTTTCGACAAAATCTGAAATCCATAATGTTAGTTATATCATTGGAAAGGCACTTCTCATGCACACTGCGTTTTTGCTGTTGCTGCTAATGTGAGTGTTGGCGTTGCTGCTGCTGGCTTAGTTGGTGCGTGTGCTCATTATTTGCAGGTTTTCTGCCAATGTTTTCCTGTCGTTCATGTTTATGCTAATATCTTGCTTCGTTATTGCTCCTGTTTGTTGCTGCTTTTGCTTGTGTATTGGTGCGCGCTGCTGTGTGTGTGTCTGCGTTCATTATCTGTTTCTCCGCAAAGTGAAAAGGCAAAGCTGAAATAATGAAAATTTTGTGGAATGCCGAAGATGCCTGGAAATTAGTGCACTCAAACACGCACATACACACACATACATATAGTACATACACAAATTTTTGGTAACTTTTGAGTTTTTTTAAGTGTGTCACTCCCATATTTTTCAGTATTAGGAAATATGGCTTTCGTACGCGCCCTTCAAACACTCTTCCTTTATTGTATTGGCGTGTGTTATGTGCCTTTGTATTCAATGGAAATGACCTCGAGCAGTGTTTGTAATGAAATCATTAACTTTACGGTCTTTGACTGCTATTTATTTTAATTTTATTAAAAAAGTGGTGTGGGTTGGTTGACAGGTGCCTTATATAGCCACTTAATATCACTCACGTTTCGCTGGTGGGTGGAGTAGGTAGTTAATTGAGTTGCGCGAAACGCAGTGCAATTTAGTTGATGAATCAACATTATGTGCTGAGCTTCATATGATTCATTGTGCACTAAACACAATAATTGTGTGCTTTCTTTAAACTCTACCGCCTGCTGACAGCATGTATCCTGCGCATTGTACCTTCATTCTTAAATTCATCAAAATATTGGTTGTCTTTACTCAATGAATAACAGCTAATAACAGTAATTTTTCTTAATATACCACAACCTCCCAATTTTTGACTATATAAAAATTGCATAATGACTAGTTAAWGTGTCGGCCAGCTGCTGCTGCTTCTATTAGTCGGTCAACAGCCGGTTTATGAATCATCACTAATGGCTCTCGGCTGCTTGTGCATACAATTTTCCTATTTTGATGGCATTTCTATGCTAATTTGCGTTAACACTGGATTGTAATGAGTTGGCCTATTATATAATGCCACAAAATGGCAAGTATGTGTTGAAGATGGGTGGAACATGAGGTAGAGAAAATTCTATTACGAAATTATTGCTAATCAAAATTATATAGTGTTCTTAATGAAGTAATTGTTACTTAATTGAGTACGAACACATAATTAATTTTTGTTTTTTAATATCATGTTATCACGAACAATTTTAATTGATTATATTACACTTAGCCTATTCCCTAATTACGACTGTTTTTAAAACAGCTGCTTTTGACTAGCCGATCAAAGCTGTGACATTTGTTCTCACTACAACCCTATTAAATCGGTTACGATAGCCCGACTCCACATTGATCTCCGTCTGTTAATACTCCTTTCTGCTTATACATTTATTTACTTCACATATTCTTTAATTTTTCTAATTTTTCAAATTTCTTTAATATTTTTTTTTTTTATTTTTTTTTTTTATTTTTTTGTTTTATTCTTTTTTTTTGACAGTTTTTAGTATCTTAATCGGGCAAATAGATCGTAATAGAGGAGATAGATTCATCAATACAGTGAGCAACCCTACAAACATGATTATATCTGAATTTTCTTAACTCACAAACTGTTCTACGAGTACGAGCCAAACAAAACATTCTGAATGTGATGACCTCAAAGCCATGACTGACTTTACAATACAAGTATATCTCTATTATTTCCAACAATATTGCCAAAGTAGACTGCATATTGCTTATTTTTATCTCAGCAAGTATTGCTGGCACTAAACAGTTTTTTTGATGGCTTCGCAGCTCTATCGTGAACCATATTAAATATGAAATCCTATTTTTCCTAGAATGGAATGGTACATGTCTCCTCTTAAATTTTTATCATATACATGTCATTTCTTAACAATTCAAAAGTTCAAGTATCCGCTTCTATAGCTCTGGCATGACTGTGTGTTGCTATTTGACAACTTATTATGTCATCATCTTGACATAATCGTGCCAACACGAAAGTGTTGCCAGCCTTAATGAGAATAAATTTCCCATTTGATAACAACAGTCAGTCAGGAGTTGTAGTGTTATACAGGGAATATCAGCGATTTTGGAAATATTTTAATGAAATAAAATTGGGTTATATACATAAAATCATAAAATTTGGCTTTAAAAATGTATAAAATGTGGTCAAATCTTCTCTATAACAATTTAAATGATTTTAATCTAGCTGTTATATAATGTACAAAATATATGTGGGCTTAATGAAATAAAGTGTACATATTTTCTTGAATATATTAATTGTCATCGATTCGCCATTTTTCTGCCCGCTTCTGAACTTTGGTCTTAAAACAAAGCTATCGAGTTGAATAGATTTTACTGTTACTGCATTACAAGGTGCATTCTGAAGTAAACAGGACTTTTTGAATCTAGCGCCCTCTGATGGCGACATCTGTATGTCGACTGATGCGTTAGAATCTGCTTCCCTTATCGGGTCCAGTGAGAATTTCATGACATTTCATTGATTGGTTGGAAGTGAAGTTATTGCGTTTTAAGTATCAGTTTATTTGTGTTATCGGTACGAAAATGAACTTCGAACAAAGAGCCAACATTACATTTTGTTTTAAAATTGGTAAAACTTTTACCGAAACGTTTAAACTGATGGTGATGATTGCATATCCCGTAGCAGAGTGCACCGGTACTTTCAATGTATTCAAAGTAGTCGTGACGACATAAATGACGATCAACATGTGGGCCAAACAAAATCTGTCATCACCGGAAATTCCAACGAAACTGTGCGTGAATTCATCAAAAATCAGCCGAAATCATTATTGAAATTCAAGGAAATGGAATTCGGCATCTCCAAGACATCGATTTATCGCATTTTGACTGAACATTTTGGCTTACGAAAGGTGTGTGCACGGGTTTTCCGCACAAATTGCCTGACTTCCAAAAATTGCTCAGATCGGTCCACGCTTGTGACCGATTATTTTACCAAAAATCACATTTTAACCATTGACTACTCCCCGTATTCACCTGATATGGCACCGCGTGACTTCTTTCTATTCGGAAAAATGTATTTGCCCATGAAAGGAACGCGTTATGCAGACGTAGAGACTATTCAAAAGGCTTGTACCGGCATACTGGCGGCCATATCGGCCATACCGGCCAACGAGCCAAAATACTCGTTCAACCGTGCAAAAAGCTGTATTGAAGCAGAAGGAGACTATTTTGAATAAAATTAATTTATTTTGCGGAAAAAACAATTTTTTCGGTTTTTTTAAAGTTCTGTATACTTTAGATGGCACCTTGTACATAGTCGCTATCTTCACTATCTTCGCTTATCAAGGAATGGCTGAAATAAGAGCTAAAAATAATTTCTTTTTTTCTTTTATCTTAAAAACTTCGGATTTAAAATTAATTATAGTAATTTATAGAAGACAAAAATAGAGTTACTGTACGTTTTTTAACGGAAAAAAATCATAACACTGTTGTTAACGCATGGCTAAATGCAAGGAGAGCAACATAATGCTAACGTAAAATAGATGAAATGTGCTTAAAACTTTTTGTAGCTTTCTTTAGCTCCTAAGCTTAGTCAGAGAGTCTGATATGATTTATAGGGTATTTACGCTAGGAAGCAAGATTCTTACTAATATCAAAATTAAGTGGTCGTAAGATTTCTTAATAATTCAATATTTATATATTGCGAGAGTTTTTTAGTTGTGATCGTGGTTTAGTTGAAGTTTCTTGCTTCATGCTTGACCGAAGTTAAAGCAAAAACGCAATGAACACCATAGAGCAACTAGCATATTCATCAGATTAAGCTCCACGTGATTTTTTCTTGTTCTCCAAACTGAAATTGCCGCTCCTGGAACCCGTTTTTAGTCCATCGGAAAGATAAAATAAAATTCGCTGAAGGAACTGAACGCAAATCTGGTGGGGATTACTTAGAATACGACAAAATAAATATTCGTGAATAACTAAATACTTTGCGGTTTATTTACAAGTTTTGGTTACTTTTTTTTGAGACAATGTATTTTAAAATGATTACATTTTGTTTTACTTTTTTTATATTTTACGTGATTATGCATAAGTAACTACTCCTTAATTGTTACATATAAAATTTTAATACCACAACTCAGCTAAAAGTGAGTAATAAAATGACACTCTTCAACTATGAAGCTCAACCCTATTATGCTTGCAAGTCTAATAGCAAATTTTTTATTTATGAAAATTAGCATTTATTACCATAATAAAAATGTTACAAGCGCAGTTTGCTATAAAAATTTTTACAACATAAAAAATATAGTCAATAATTTTTATATTTTTTTTTTATATTTTGCGCTAAGGTTTTATGACTTTGCTTGATAAGCCTGAGGCAAATTTCATAAAGTGAAATATTATAATTCTAGTATTGTTCGTATACTTTGTAGTCTTAATAGAGAGTATATATCCCCTCTATATTTTCACTACATTTTTATGGAAAGTAATGAACTAGATGATTAATTTATGAGGTAATCCATAAATAGATCAGTGTCCTCAAGGTTTTTTGGTCGAGGGTCATTAAAAAAAAAAAAAAAAAAAAAATTTGGAATGCATTTTTTTTTTTTATTAAATCAACATTTTTTTCCTAAAAATTGTCTTTAATTTCTGTTATAAAAACCGGTTTTTAAAAATCCATAAATTTTTGGCCAAAAATAGTTCCATTCTTTTATCCATTTTTGCAAAGTTTTCCAATTCTGTTTCAACTGAATTGTTGCTTTACTCAATTTATTCCACTATCTCCACCAATATTCATACAAATTCATGCAAATCCCCGATTGCGCAAAACTACTCTGCTTTTTGCTCAAAATATCTGCGCTGAGCAAATTTGTTAATTGGGAACGGGTCATCATTGGAATATCTTCGTTTCAAATTACCTTCTGAACTAGCGTGTAAAATCCCGTTAACAAGTGTTACTGCAACCAAACTGAGAGGCGAAAATATGTAGATTTGGGGAAAAATATCTACTGTAGTGGCAACTGATGTTATCAAAATCGCACAGGAGAGTTTCAAATGTAAATTTGCTAACCCATTTCAAACACTTGCAATCGAATTTTCTTCTGCTTAGAGAAAAACTAAAAATAAAAGTAACTACAAATGATTGAGTTGGGTTGGGAAGAAAGGGTGTGTAGTTGGCGGACGGGACATCTTTATTGAAAGTCACTGGACTGTGAAGTGGCGTGTCAATAGTCACACCATAGACACAAACGCGAATTGCATGCAAAATTAAGCTACTTGAAGCCGAAATACATGTATGTTGACATGTGTGTGCGCACCTATGTTAGATCCGCAAGCACAAAAAAAAAAAAAATAAAAAAAAAACGTTAACTTCAGTTGCACCGAAGCTAAATACCCTTCACAGGTGCATTTCTGTTAGTAATTATGTGTTCCGTTTGTATGGCAGCTATATGCTATAGTAATCCGATCTGAAAATTTTTTCGGAGATTATATTATTGCCTTAAGCAGTAATCCAAGTCAAATTTCGTGAAGATACCACGTCAAATGTGAAAGTTTTCCATACAAGAACTTGATTCCGATCGTTCAGTTTATATGGCAGCTATATATTTTATAGTGGTCCGATATCGGAAGTTCCGACAAATGAGTAGCTTCTTGAAGAGAAAATGGTGTTTGCAAAATTTCAAAACGATACCTTAAAAACTGAGGGACTAGGTCGTATATATACAGACAGACGGACAGACGGATAGACAGACAGACGGATCACTTATATATACTTTATAGGGTCTGAAACGCTTTCTTCTGGGTGTTAAAAACTTCGTGACAAAATTAATATACCCTGTTCAGGGTATAAAAATAACCTCAATTCAGTGAGTAAAACAAAAGGAAATGAGGCGAAATAACAATTTTCGAGCAATTCAAAGAAATCTAAATATCCAGATATACAAATATACATGTGCTTTAGGGGATCGCTTTCGGTTATTGCTACTGTAGGCTTACCTGCATTGAAAGTCGTGCGACTGTACATTTTAATATATGTGTCTGAAAAAGTCTGACTGTCAAAGTGTTAATTGCTATGCATAAATATCAGCAAGTGTACAGATAACTAGTAGTAGGGGAAAAGTAAGGACTATATGCATATGTAAGCGTATTTTTATTAAGTTTTTCCTTATCTCATGCTTGAATAAAAAAATTCTGACTTTATATTAGATTAGTATTATCAGTGACATAAAGGTATGGAGAGCACTGACTTTGAACATTAACAACTTGCATTAAGATACCTATGTAAATGGATCTATAGAGTATTTTAGAAGACACAGTAAACACTTAACATTCCCTAAGAAATATGTAAAACATGGCCAAACCAAAAATCAACTAGCTAAGATAACGGACTTTTCAGTAAGAGCGAGAATTTCTTTATTTCTGTGAAAGTACGTTCGACGCCATTATGTATGAAACTCGATTTCTTTTGCATGGCCGCCACGGGCAAGCTTGCAGAAGTCCAGCCGCTGACACCAATTTTCTACGGTCTTCAAGCATAAATTGACCGATTCCGATGCAATTTCATGTTTGATATTTATACGAAGTTCATCAATCGTGGCTGGCTTGTTGGCATAGACCATAGACTTGACGTAGCCTCACTGAAAATTATCTAACAGCGCTAAAACGAGGCGACTAATTGACTGGGCCATTTCGTGAGATAACATGTTCACCAAACTTGGTTTTCAATAAATTGATTGTGACATTCGCTGTGTGGCCTGCGGCGCCATCTTGATGGAACCACATATTGTCCAAATCCATATAATCCAATTCGGGCCAAAATATGCAAGAACAGCTTCGTTTTGTGGCCTTCAAGTAGCATTTCTGACATGCAAAATCGTCTTTCAATGTCTCTTTGCACATGTTCGTAGACTTTTGAATGTATCTTCCTGGGCAATAAATGACTGTTTGTTCGACTCTCAAATACTTTGGGAGTTCTACTTATGTTTAGCAATAATATTCTCCGAGTTATGCCTTCATTTTCCCATCTTTAACCTGGAAGGTTAATACATCTTTCTTTCAGGTCAAAAACCTAACAACATGCAAACCCTTTCCATCAAAATGGTATGACTTTCAGCTAAGCTTTTCTTTATATTAAAGTTTTAAAGCATGCATAAAAGCTTTTATTTAAAAAAGAAAAAACTAAAATGCTTACAAAGCCATTATAAAAAAAATCACTTAATTAAAATGTTTGCTAAAACGAACACCAACTAAGCTGAGAACATCTTAACTTATTAAAAACAAACTAAGAAACACAAATACTCATAGCATAAGCGACAGAGTGAGAGTTGTAAGAAAAAACCAAAAACAAATATCACGTCCAGCTTGAGTGGTCTTCAGGCAGGACACGCTGACTTCTTGGCACTCACCTCAGAGTCAACAAACAACTCAGCGCCGTTTAGCGTGTACTGGCGCTTAGAGGGTTTCTGCTTTCGGCGCCTCGGATATACATAATTGAAATGCAGCTCAACCAACTTAAGGGAGATTACACAGTTGAAAAGCCCTCGCTGCTAGCTGCTACAGTTGTCGATTGAAGACGCGCAGCAACTTACGAAAAAGAAGCTGCGAAAAGTGGAGGCAAAAGGAAAAAGAAATAAATAAAGAATATTATAACATTTAAAAAGTGTAAAAACTTTGCGCTTTTCACGTCCAGCTAATGTAAATAGTTTGTACCGTTTTTATGTTTTTCATTCCATTTTATTTTCTCTTCCCTTAATTCCTTACAGCTTTACACATTTTCTCCACGTTCCCAACAGTTGTGTTTTAGTTTCGCAGGGAAATTTACTATTGAATTTGCCAAAGGCGTAAAAGAGTAAAACGCTTGGGATGCGCGGCGCGTGGGGGGGATGCAACACGCATTTTAAGAGTATTAACTTTATCAGGAATTTTTATACTACTTTCAACAACGATTTAAATAATTTGCTGCTGCATGCATAAAAGATGTTGCAACAATTTGGTGCGAGTGTATATTGGAAATTGTTAATCGCTGCTTAAAACTATAAATCATTGCTGCAGATGTTGGGTTCATCCCTTGCATGATTTGCATAAATTTACCTTTTAAAGAGTTGCTTGTAATGATTATATTATCGTATCTGGCAATACTATACATCTTTGAAAGGTATTGACATAACCTACAAAACGACGCTATGCATGTTTAGTTTGGATATTGCGTTCAATAGTTATAGACGTGTAAGCATGGAGTTCACTAACGCCGAAATTCCATGTACCATTTACTGCGAACAACTGGACCTCTTGAAGCAGGCGAACGACCAGAAGCGTCCAGAATTGTCCAACAGGAAGGGTGTAGTGTTGCACCAGGATAACGCCGAACCACACACTTCGTTGATGACTCGTCAGAAGCTACGGGAGCTTGGATGAGAGGTTTGATCGCATCCACCATATAGCCCGGATATATCACCAAGTGATTACCACCTGTTCCTGTCCATGGCGAACGTATTTGTTGGTGTAAAGTTCAACTCAAAAGAGGTTTGTCAAAAGTGGCTGCCCGAGTTCCTCGCAAACATAAAGGTGGGATTCTAATTGGAGTATTATTAAGTTGCCGTCTAGATGAAAACAGATTATCGAACAAGGCGGCGAACTAAATGCGATGACTGTAACACATTTTAAAAACATTGAATAAAGAGCAAAAAAAGCGGAACATAGCGGATATTGGACAACCTAATATATAAACTATTTGAAAGTGTATTAGAAACTTTATGAAATTGGTTCCGATCTCGCACAGCACAGAACCAGTCTTATAAAATTATGCATATTCAGCTTTCCGAACTTGCATATCTAACAAACTGCTTCATCGATTTAAATATAATTTCATTCATGAGTGACTTGTAGGGTTTGGTCTTTGTTCGTCTTTGTTTGTAATTGCCTTCTTAGTCCAAAGTAGCACTTGTTGGAAAGGGTTGTTCCAAGATAAACAAAATTTTCTACGAATTCGAAGTTATGACTGTCATCAGTGACGTGGCAGCCAAGTCGGTCCTTTGCGCTCCTCTTTATATGGCCACTGTACCTAATGCCACAAGGATCTATTTGTCTCAGCCTTTGTCCCCTCCAATTGCTCTTGTTGGACGGCGGTGTTGTTTCGCCTTTTCACTTAAGCTCGCCTTTAAACGAATGTTCTTAAGCTACCGAGAGGATACTTACTCAAATACCGGAATCGTAAGCTGCATGAGCCATGTAAAATAACCGTTTATGGTCACTTCCAAGTGAATGGCAATCAGAGAACTTTATTCACTTACTTGAACTTTCACATATGACTTCATCCTTTAACCAAAAATATTATTTGAGCATTATTTGCAATTTGCGTTAAGCTATCCATCTGAAGCGGTTAGAATTCTGTTTGAAAAATTCTTGGTTTTTTAATTACCACCCTTCTGTATCTACTGTATTCGTCTGATTTGGTCTATCCGTCTTTTGGCTATTCAGCAAACTCAAGAGTGAGTTTTACCGGACAGGGATTACTTTAAAATACTCAAGAAAAATATTTTACATTTTATAAGCAAATTCACTTCACTAGCATTAATGCAAATCCTGACCAACTCTTATATCTAGATCAGCTTTACTTAAAATATATTTTTTATGGGGAAGATGCTTTAGCTAAGCTAAGCGAACTTGTCAAAAGGGGTCTGCAAGACTTTTTTTTTGCAGGTGCTGGTATTGGCTTGGAAGACGTTGTACCTCTTAGGTGGCCAAAAAAGTGTAAGGTTGTGAAACTGGAACACAACGTTACTCGATAAAGATTATTGGCAAAGACAAGTTGAGCTTGCAGAATAATTGGGAGTTATTGAAGCAGCCATTTTAAAGGGTAGCCGATTACATTCTTAAGCATAGAAATTGTTTGCCATAACAACTTAAGCCAAGAGGCGTTAAAATAAAAAAATTTGCGCTTCAAAAATGTTGCCTGAACGTTACAAAAAGAACGAGTTCTTGCAACAAATAACGACTTCTGATGCAAAATGAATGTACAGCGACAATTTTAAATCAAAACATTATTTGTGGAAGCTTGCCATACAGCCCAATCAACGGCAAAAGGGAATATCCGTGACACTGAGATGCTCTATAAAGTGGAAATCTAATTGGAAAATAGTTGTCAATTTTTCATTCACCGTCCTTATAGCAATTACTAAATCCTTTCTGAATACATTTGTTTTGGTCGATTTAGAACAGGAATACAATTGCCGTGTTCTTTTGGAATGGAATCCATTTTGAGAAAAATACGCATGAATAACGTTATGGTCTCAATATTATCGCAATTTATTTAGTTGGAAATCGACGCAAATCGTCTAAATTGCTTTCTCTAAAAACTGAAATACTAAAAGTGGAAATCACTTTGTGTTTGTAATAATTTCTCTAGGGTTAGAAATATATCCATATAACTGAATTTCTGGAAAATACATGTAATAGCAAGTTGTATGGGAACTTTTTTGACTGAAGCTGTTATATGCAGTTAGAGTAAAAAAAACCTGCAAAATTCGCTTTTTCGATCTTCTAACTGTACACAACCCCTGAAATGTGAAAGTAATATTAGTAAATCTTAAAAATCTCCACTTTCTACTGGGCCTACATGAAGAAAAAAAAACATAATTCAGGCTCTAAATTCACTCTCACTGTCTTCCTTTGACGGTTAGTTTACTTGTGTGTTGCATTTGCAAAAGAACTAGTAATGTAGAATGAGGGTCCAAGGATTTATTGACTAAGTTAATAACTAATGTGGGAGCATAATGTTTTTGCAATACACTGCTTTTCCGGATTAGGGTCGCCTATTATAACCTAATAAGTTCAAAATGCATAGCTACTTCCATAATTTTAAAAACCATTAAGATAAACTAAAAGCTTAAATTGAAAATTTATTAAATATGCAACAGATTTCGAGCACTTCTCCATTTTGGTTGAAGTAATGTTAAATTTCCTGTTGAACACAGCTTTCACTGCTCTATTTTGCTCACATATCAGCTAAAAATTAAAACGCATGCGAGCACAAGCTAAATTTTATGTATGTATATGCTAAATATTCACTGAAAAGTAAAACTTTTGTCATAAATTATAAAATTTAATTTTTAACCGCAGCCAACAGCGTAACTTCCGTCCGAGTGCAGCGCTCACAGTTGCGCCCTACACGTTCTTCCCTTCAAAGCTCCACGCGTTTAAGAGTGCATTCAGGCGATATTTCCGCTTGTATGCATTGTGTCCGTTGTTGTTGTTGCTGTTCTTCTGTTTTATTCAAATTTTTGGCTAAAATGATTTAGCTTACTGTTTTGTTGGTATTTTTATTGTTATGCTGATTGCGGTTGTTGTTGTCCGCTTATGCATATACTATATGTGTGGAAGTGTATATGTGTGTGTAAATATGTGTACCTGTGTGTTCGTAAAGTTTTAATTATGCGTTAAAATTGTTTGTTTGTGTGTTTGTGTAAAGTATGGCTTCATGTGTATGAGATGGTGTACCTGCATATATGTGTGTTCATTTAATATGTATGTGGGAGTAATTTATATGTGTATGCATTTTCATTAGCAACGTGCCACATTTAACAGTGGTGAAGCTCTTGTTTTTACTTAAATTACTAATGAATTCCAATATGTTGTAACACAGCTGGTTATAAGCAACACAAAGAAGGAAACTAAACTCTAAACTCAAACCTTATAATCTAAACAAATATACTACTACTTATCTACTGAACAAGGTATTTAGATATACCATTAAATCACTAGCACATATGAGAAAAACTGACGAAAAAATCAAAAAAATTTTTTCCTATTTTCTCCTCGCTTCGGGTTTGATCACAAAGCCAAACAGAATTATGGGGAATATGATTGTGCACTAATGTTTGTCGAGAGAGGAATTTACTTCTCAATTGCCTACTCAGTTCAAAGTAGCTGGCAAGAGTTATCCTGCGTTGGATTTCAAGACTGACGTTGTTGTTGAGGTTAATGCTGGTACCAAGACAGACGAAATTGTCTAGGTCTTCGAGAAAGTGACATCTGGGTATTTGATGACAGGAGATATTTCGTCCTGCCCTCATTTACTGCCAGACCCATTTGCATCGACATCACCGGTGTACGCCAGCAGGTGTGCAATCTTATATAATATTGTACTTCTCTATTCTGCTCAGGTCCAGTTTACACAGCCGTATTACTTTCGCGGAGATACCAAATTCAGACATTTCGTGCTGTCGAAAGCAGCTTTGAAATCGGCGAAGCGGTGGTGTGTGTCGATTCTCCTTTTACGGGTCTTTTTCAAGATTAGGCGCTTGGTGAATATCTGTTCGATTGTTGATTTGCCAGGTCTAAAGCCACACTGATACGGTTCAATTAGTTTGCTGACGGTGGGCTTTAATCTTTCATATAATACGCTCGATAGAACCTTATATGCAATTTTTAGGAAGCTGTGGGGTCCTTTTTTATGGTTTGGGCATAGCACACTTAAATTTTAATCGTTGGGCATGCTTTCGTCTGACCATATTTTACAAAGATACTGATTAATGCCCGATACTATTTCTTCGCCGTCGTAATTGAATAGCTCGGGCGCCAATCTATCGATCCCCGCCACTTTGTTGTTCTTCAGACGGGTAATTGTTATTCGAATTTCTCCAAGGTCGGGCAATGGAACCTGATCAATCGCCGTCGATTGGGGAATCGATTTCACCATCTCCTGGTGTTATGTTTTCACATCCTTTTACCGAGCTGGAGAAGTATTCTTTCCATAATATCAGTAGGCTCTAGGCATCAGTCACCAGATCACCACTAGAGGTTCTGGAAGAATATGATCCGATCTTGAAATCTTCTGTTAGTCACCGCGACTTTTTTGAGCATTACCCGTATCGGTGTAGCTTGTTAGTGCTGTACTGTGTTGTAGTTCTATGTTCTCTTAATTGCATATAATTTCAAAAATTCGAACTAAAGTTGTGCCATATATAAAGTGAACATTATGAATATGCAATACGCGTAGTTATATTATTTGCTGTTATTTGGCGCTTACTAGCTTAAGCTAAGACCAAAATGTACCTTATGCTAAAGTCCTAAGAATGCAACTAATTCCAAAATGAATTTCGAAATATGTTTGCTGTTACTTTCATGTTTCCCACTCTCCACAAAGTGTAGGTTTGCCACGAGCAAGCGCCTTCAGCTTGGTCAACAACTGAATATTTATATGTGCACAACTGAATACTTATATGTATGTATGTATGTGTGTACCTTGCAAATGCGATTGTTGACTTTCATTACCGTTATCTTGTTGAACTTTCTCCTTGCTGACGCTGTGTTAGGCGCTATTTTTTCCGCTGTCTGTCTTTCTTTACGCACCAGTAACAGCCTTCGGGATATTTAACCGTTAAACGCAAACCCCTCACACACATACCAATATGTACTTGCATGTGTATAAATATTTGATTAGGAATTATTGGCAGCTTCTCCGGCACGCTGAAGTGCCAGCTATTTGCATACATATTTACCGAGAAAGCGCTACAAAAAAGYAATAATAATAATATTCGATTTTCGGCAAAGCAGCACTACAGACCAGCACAGGTTTCTTCGCACCGTTCTCACCGACAGGTGTCTGCCTTTATCAATAATTACGTCTGTTGTTGTAGCTTGTTTATCCATCGCGCACAGCCACGCAACAAAAATACGCACTTTCATGCCTCACCCCCTAACCTGAAGGTTAAGTAATTTTGTTTTTGTCGGCCGTTGGACGTGATGCCATTAATTCTGTTTGTCTGCCTTTTATTTCGAGCGCAATTGTCGGTATAATTTCTGTTTGCTGCTTTCTCTAAGCAGTCAATAGAAGTGTAGTTAAGGGCCAACAAAACTGTCACGACCAACAACAATAATCGGCAATCACCTGCGTGTTAATAGTGTGTGAAAATGCGAAAATCACTGAAGTGTTTAGTTACCTGGTCGGCTGTGCCGCTTTAATTGGCAGCCTGCCACAACAAGGACTCCGCAACAAGAACTTCCAGCGAAGCAATGCGAGACACCAGCCAAGCTGGGGTTCGGGAAAATGGTTAATGTGTACTATCTTAAGAATGCCTAGTTATTTGCTTTAGGCAGATATTTGTGAATTGGTAGCTGCTGTAGGCGCGCTCGGTATATGCATTAGGGTTGTAAAAAAATTTTGAAATGAAAACTAAAAATCAGCTTTGACGCTGGTATTCGACGCTGTGCCCTCTAGGGAAAGCAGAGGAATAGGAAGACATCCACTTCGTTGAAAATACCATAGAAGGAGAAGAACCTGGCTACACTTGGAATTGGCACCAAACTGATAACGAAGAAAGATTCGATGCTATAGTGGTTCGCTATTGTCGATACTGACAAATGTGAAGCTCTTGGTTAGAAGATAACATTCAAAATTTCAGATCGATGTTTCTAAGTTGGAACTCAGATCGAATCTAAGAGGAAGTCACTTCATACCCATAACATGCTCTTTAGGTTAGGTTGGTTTCAATGCCTGATGCCATCCAGTTTCAGTTCATGCTGAGATCCTGTAATTAAACCGTATAAGTCTACAAAACGCTTTGAGATGACAAAATCTACTTGTGATTTTATCTCTATTTCGATAGAATAAAAATTCAAAATTACATAACGAAATATAGTATGAGATTTGCCTCAATATTCAGAACTACCCTTATAAGAAATTAATTAAATAATCACATATAAAATTTTTTATATACCATATGTAGCCATACTTCCGCCCTTCAGTTGATATAAATGACCTCGCCTGTCTGAACTGAAAATTATTTCGCAGAATTTGATAAGTACAGGTTAGTGCTCTTCACTACTCCTCTCAAAGCAGTAATTATTTTCGAGAGTACTACGCTAAATATGTTTATTTAAGTCTAAAACAACCACTAAGCAGCTACTCAGCTTGCTAAATGCTTATTGAACATAACTTCTTTGTAATTAGAACTAGTCTTGAACCAGTACTTTTCTTCCGCATAATATAAAATGAAATTCGAAATTCTGCTAGTTCAAATTCTTTATGAAATGGCCCTGTTGTTTTGCCTGCACATCTAGTTATTTATGAATATGGTTGGAAGGCATTAGATATAGTAGTTGTCGCAGTTGCATGAAATAGTTCGCTAAGACTCAGTATGGTAGGAATTTTGCAATGAAGCTTTAGATTCGCGGTAAAGTGAGTATATAGTTTGCAAGCTAAATTAATCGTAACTTAGATATTCGCACTTTTAAGTTATAATAATTATTAAAAATGTATAGCCCCCAGTTGAATCATATTCCCAAAGAAATCTGTCTGTATAATGTTAGCTAAGTGTTAATAATTACAAAAAGTCTGCATAAAAGTCATATACATAGTATCTTAATTGAATATGTCAGAGAAGTGCTTAGCTTGTTTTTTTGTATACAGTATTTGTTAAATCATAAGTACTGCCATAATTTTGGGCATAATTAACATAAGAAAAAAATACTGTATATTTAACATATATAGCATGATCCATTTTGAGGTTCCCTACTTTTTTAAAGAAAAACATAGGAGTCCAATTTTCGATGATTCGTTCCACGCATGATATTTTGCTCCAAGGCCGGAATCGAAGCGTAATTGTCCGCATGCACTTTAGACTTTACATATTCCCACGGGAAAGGGTCTAACAATGTGATATCACACGATCTCGGTGGCCAATCGACCAGCACAAAACTTGAAATTATCTGCTCACTGAAGTGTTTTCTCCATTGATTGATGCTATATATGGAAAGTGGTGTAATAATATATGATAACACTGGGAACATTTTTGGAATTATTGTCTGGGGGGTGAGAAATTCCAAGTCACGGTGATGGTACTAGGTCAGTATAGTAAAACCCTCAGAGAGTTTGGCGTTCGTATGTGTCAGTTTTGTTTTATGATCTTATGACGAAAAATCAATTTCCGAGAATGCTCTTAACATTTTTGCGTCAGAAACATCGTAGTTGTTAGAAAGATGCTTTCCCAACAAGCCTTCTATTACTCCTTTGATTGCCTGCCATGCCTTCAATATATGTATATCAATCAAAATATTGTTGAACGTGTCACTTTTAATCAGCTTTCGTATATCTGGTCTATTTAGTACGCCTGATTGGAAAAAATTAATTTGTTAAGATGGAAAACCATGGGAAATAAGGAAAAAATTTAAAAGGTCATAAAAAAAACTGACACATGCGAACGCCAAACCCTTTGAGGGTTTTACTATACTGACCTAGTACCATACACCTGACTAGGAATTTCTCACACCCCAGATAAGCTGTCACAGTACAACAACTATATATGTAATATTCTACTATTTTAATGCAAATGAAAGTAAATTTGTTTGAAACCCTTCGTGATTTATGATTTTTCACTGCAGAAACAGTAATGATTTATTTTTTGGCATTTTTTTAATGTCTATCCTACGCCCTTACCGTAATTATAATTTTCTCTGTAATTAGTTAATGTTATTAACCCAATAAATGAGGTAAAATTAAAACATCTTGTCTTTTTCAAACAAACTCCATTATATTCTTGGAAATTTACTTATTTATTAAGATGTCTACAGTTCATTACGTAAATGTCTCTTAATGAAGCCAATTTAGGTACATCTGTTTACTTAGGATTCTGGGATTGGGAACTTTTTTTTAATATTTTCCTTACAGCTCACTACTTTGCCTTACACCAGTCCTTTCCTCAACCGAATTCCTTCTGACTTTACTTCGGTGACATTCAGATGAGCTGACTATTTGCTCGTCAAGTTTGTTTACTCCCTGCGAAATGCAGAAAACATATATAAATCACAATTTCTTTTATTTTCTTGACAAATTTGCATAGCTTCTGCATGACAATTGCGCAGGGGTTAACTTGGACACAGATTTATTTATATTTGAGGATGAAGTTGTGGAGAAAGAAATGGAAGGAAGTGGGGTTCAAAGCATACATGTACTTATGTATATATATTTGTTTATATTTACTTCATTTCTCTGCCTGAGTCTTGGTTAAATACTAGCAAGCGAAGCCTTCATTACCGTTAGCCGACTACTTCCAACTTATGGTCAAGTGCATAAAGTAAATAGTACAAAAGAACAACAGAAACAAGCGCCAGCGCAACACAAACAACAATAAGCAAGTAATACGCACTTTGGCGAACTTAAACAAATAGATCCAACAAGCAAAAGGACTAAATTCCTTGATTGCAATCGAGAAAATTATGCGTATCAAAGTTTTTCTGCTCTACCTACTTTCCCTGCTGGCGCTTGTTTGGCTTAGCCTTCGTTTCGTTTAATTCATTCGTTAAGTTCTCGCCCTTTGTTTTGTTGTGCTAATTTTTGTTTTGTACGCAAAAGTAAAGAAAAAAACAAAAGCGAAACAAGTGGAATACAAGCAGAAAGTACGCACACACACACGCATGTGAATATGGGTCAAGCAGGGAGCTGGCCGGCCAGCGGCACTGACCGGAAGGGGATACACTAAAGCAAATTAGAAAACTTTTCCAACCCATTTTCCAAGTAACGGCGGCGGAGTGTGAGCGAGCACTTTAGCTCACGCACCTTATGCGGTGTTGTTTCCATTTTTTGCCTTTAGAAAGTTGGCTGCCGCTTAATAGGTGGCGCAGATTTGCCGGTTATAATGCCGCTGCCATTGTTCTTCTGCGCTAATTTTCTCATTTGTTTGAGTTGTGCGAATGCGTCTGAGCTACAAAAGATTGTTAAAAGTATAAAGTCGGCATTCACATACTACTTGTAAGTGCAGCATAAGGTGTGTAAAAACTCACAGCACGAATGATTCTAGAATTTATATGACTTGCACATATTAATTGAGAAATTAACATAATAATAGTGCACATAATGCCTGTGGAGGTTTCTGAAGAAATGTCTCTTTTTCTTCAAGCTATTTCTTTATACTCTCGCAACAAAGTTGCTGAGGAGAGTATTATACTTTTGTTCACATAACGGTTGTTTGTAAGTCCTAAAACTAAAACAGTCAGACATAGGGTTGTACATATATACCGAAGTGATCAGGGTGACGAGTAGAGTTGAAATCCGTATGTCTGTCTGTCCGTCCGTCTGTCCGTGCAAGCTGTAACTTGATTAAAAATTGAGATATCTTGATGAAACTTGTCATGCGAGAGTATAAAATGTTCGGTGACACCCGAACTTAGCCCATCCTTACTTGTTTTTTTTTTTATTCCGTTCCGATTTTTTGACGTCAAAAATTCTCTGAAATCTGCGAGGCCAATTGTCGTATATGTCGATAAAATAATGAATATCACCCGACCCTCAGGTACGTATTTTACATATGGATTGTCCAGGAACTAAACAGTGAACAAAGAACTGTTTGGAGCCATTTAAATAACACTTCATGCCATACGAACGTTGCGCACTAAAACTCAAGAAGCGAATTTACATCGACGCTGTAGAATCCCATCAGCAACGATCTATTTCTGAAACGGATGTTTACAGGATATGAAGAGTGGGTCACTTGCGACAACGTTGATTGAAAACGGACTTGCTCGATTACCGGGGATCTGCATAAAACAGTAGTCAAGCCAGCATTGATCCGGATGATTTTATGCTCGATGAGATTTTCAGGCCACGCTCCTAGTTCGTCCCAATACTGTCAATAAATAAACAGTCTGAAGAAAGATTTCGCTCAGAAGCATAAATATATCTTGGACCAACGGGAAAGAAAACATCGATAAACGCTCGTCAGAAAGTCCAGGAGCCTGTTTGGGTGGTTCTTGTGTATCCAACTTAAAGTTCGGATTGGCACCAAGTGATCACTATCTGTTCTTGTCTATGGCGAATGATTGTGCTGGTGAAAATTTGCCTCAAGAAAATATTTTGTTTATCTACTGTGCCATTTTTTTTTATCAATTGGGATGAATATTTTCATGACATTGGCAACATATGGTACAAAACAGTGCATACTTGGCCTAAATTGGATTATTCTAACTATGCTAAGAAGAAGTAGAAGCTTGAATTTATTGGCATTTATTTTTACTTATGACGAATATATGAAGCCAGGTGAAATACTGAACCGGTTTTTAATACCAAACCACATTATTATTAGAAAAATGTGCTCCTCGTTTTATAAAGATTTCTTTATGAAATTAATATTTCCGAAAAAAAAAAACGTTTGGGTGGCTTAATTTTCTATAATATTGCGATTTTTCGGTACTAAACTTGATTCAGATTGGTTGAGTAGTTGTTGAGCTTTGGCATTTCTCCTAAATGTGGATAGTTCCACGCCCACCGTGGATGTTATGTTAGCTAAGTGTGGCTAATAGCTATAGTAATTTAGGTGATATGTACCTTTAAACACTAAGAGTGTGTAAGCACACCCATTAAAAAAAAAATTCTAATTTTTTTTTCCTGTATTGAGTGTTGTTGCTGTTATCGATTTTGAATGTAACCAATGAAGAATGCCTGTTACTGAATTCAATATTCTTTAAGTTCTCTACATCTCATGTGAAAAATTAAATAACTGCAAAGACCCATTTGTCTCATTTCACTTCGTTATTTTATTTTCTATAAGCATGAGTTTGGAGATGAAACTTTTATTTTGCCTTATTTGCCCATACTTTGCTGGGCCTCTTTGCTTGTTTGGTTATATTTAATCTACACATGCTCTCCAACTAAAAATTTGCCATACACTACTTTGCCACTTTCATTCCAACACAAACCACTGCTGCTCCGCTGTTGTACGTTTAATTTTGTGTCACATATTAGTCGGATAACTGGCAATGAGCCTAACTTTGTTACAGTTTATCAATGCCGTACGACACGGTCGACTAGTTGGGCTGTTTAGACGGTTAGTTAGCTATTTGTTGGCCAATACTTTTAATAGGGTTAATCGTGAGTGAATCGTGCGCATTTGTGTGCGTGTGTGTCTGTGTAACTTTGGGTTGTGTCTGCTTTTAGGCGCTTTGACTGCCGTCTGAAATGTTCACATGTGTACTTAAGATTTTATTGTGCGAGTATTTATAGTATTTTCTCCTTGGATTCGGTCGGCGCCAGTTGTATACTTTCTCTTGCGCTTGATTGTGGGTCAAATGAAGCGACAAAGCTAAAATTACCTATGAAGTTGGTAAACAAAACTTACTTAAAGGGGCAATCTGAAAGCTTGAAGAGTGGTCAGTAATTTTCAGTTAAGACTGCCGCTTTGCTGAAGGCCACAGTATGCTAGCATATTAATTTGTGGATTTAATAGAAGTCCACTTCATACCCAAATTTCTACACATGTCAATCCATGTTTTTTCGCAGAATTAGCCAAGCGTCTTATCACACTAATACTGTCTGCCATGAAAAGTAACGAAAGAGCAAAAGTCACATTCGAAAACATATGTGCATAGTATATTTGCTTTGTAGCCATTCAAAGGCTGTTAAACAATACGAAAACTAACTTTCTTGCTCTTACAACAATAACAATAACCGAAACAACAATTAGTGAGCGAACATACTAAAATCCAATATAATACAATATTTGTGGCCGCCGAAAAGTTTTCGCTTCTTGTTTTATGAAAATAGTTGAAATGATAGCAAACAACTGTACAATGAATCATCAGTGTTGGAGGTTGGCTGAAATGACTGTGGTGGCGTTATATATTGATCTGCAGCCCTGTAGGGATTTTCGCGCAACTCAAATGTGTAATTTTTTTCAAAAGAACTAGAAAGTCATATATTTTTTAAGTTCTTATGCTTCTGTAAAAGGTGAAGTCATTCAAGAAATGTTAGTAAATAGGTAGTCCGTTAAACTAAATTTAGTTGAAGTTTGTCGTTTTAGGCCGTCTTCAGCATTTACCTTAAAGGGCTATACCAGTGTGACACTTTCAAAAAAAATTTTTTTATTGCCTTTTTCGACAGTTTATATTTCCAAAAATATTCTGTGAAATCGGCAAGGCCATTTATTGAATAGTTTTTAAATAGCAGCGTTCTAAAGAGCAGCCACTCGCAGGCATAAATCGGTCGGTTTTTCTTGAAACGAAGCTTTTCAAAATTGCTGACATCATAACACAGCGATAAATTGACCGATCAATCAAATTAGAACTGAGTATTGTTGTATAAATTTACTATATAACGATCTACGATCTTTTTGACTGGTTCAGTATTGTCATTAAAAAATAACCCTTTTTTTACCTAAAAACATTTTTTTTCAAAATTACGTCATTTTGTTAATTTTTGATGTTTTTCAAAAATTGTAAATCTTTGTATAGGAAATATCTTTAGATTTAATTGAACTTTTGAATTGTTTGGTTTCTGCTACACATTTGGCCGGAATCACGGGAGCAGTTGGGTCACTTTTTTTTGCACCTTCCACGACAGCACATAACTGCGTAAGTTTTCAATATTTTTGTCAAAAAAGAAGAAAAACTTAAAATATAGCAAAAAACATATTTGATTACGTTCTAAGAAGTTCGAAACATTCAATCCAGTACTTTTTTTCAAACAAATTTGTGGAAATCGCCTAATTTTGCGTGCGTTACACTGGTGTAGCCCCTTAAGGATATCGCACTGCAAGTTCTACCCGTTTTATTTATTTCGCACTTGATGATTCTAATATCATAACATCAATCGTACGCTATTTTTCTGCACAGAACGAATTTACAAAAGTTCCTACTTGTCGGTTCTTGAACGATACATATGTACCTACCAATGTGTATATTGATATTCGAATCTGTATCAGACATTACAAAAAATCGGGCGAATAGTAATTTAAAAAAAAATACTAAGAATAGACTCGTCGCTTATAAAGCAACAAACCTTAAAGCCACGAAAAAAATTTAAAAAAAAAAAAAAAACGATTTTCTTCTTTCGGGTGATCAAGAAATGCAAAAGAATTTTCTGATCGTTTTCATTTGATCTAAACCAAAAAATGTAATTTCTAATTAAATTTTTTTAACTTAATACACTATGCTAATGGCTAAGCTATTCTTCTATATGTACATATTTATAAGGTGGCGGTTTTTTAGATCATAAAAAAGAGAGGTTATCTATATAATGTATAAATCTTGGTCTAGATGATATTTCATAAGGGCAGTTTAAAGCTACGTCCAGAGTTAAGCAGTTTTAGTAAGGGGCAAATTTTGAGGATTAAAACAAACTACTTTATTTACTAAGTTTAAACTTTCATATATCTACATACTACTGTGGGCTGAAAAATAAAACAATGCCAGAATCTTTATGAGTCGAATGTCGGTATGTCATGAAGCAGCAAAAGTAAAAAAAAGTTTTTTTTTCATAAAGTTTTGGCTAATCACAAAAGAAGATCGATTTTTCACTAAATTTTCAATTTTTTCCATTTTTTTTAATATTATAAATTTTGAATTTTTAGTTTTTGTTGCTTCTAGTGATAGAGATACATATATATAAAGAATATTCATGCCAAATTTCAAATAAATTGACTGCTTAGAACTTTAGATATTATGGCTACCGCGTCAAAAAAAAAAAAAGGAGTTTTGAGAGAAACGCGTTTAAAGTTTTTCGTTAGGTTTCGGGCAGCTTAAAACGAGTAGTACAGTCCGCTCAACTCTAGTTGCCTGTCTAATTTGCCACGTCACTAAAGTGGCTACAACTTTGAAAATAATTTGAGTTTTGAAAAATGCTTTTAGGGAGATATTTTTGAATATCAAAACTATCGAATTATGAAAAAAATGTTTTCGATTTTTTCAAATTTCTAGACTAGAATGCTCCTTTAAACTTTTGATTTTTTTTTTTAGGTTGGTATGACTTTCAGCGACATCTCTGCCAAATGTCATATCAAAATAGTCTTTGTGTTTACTATTGGATGGTCAAAGAAGTCTTGTACTTGTAATCAAACTTCAACTTATTTTTCTCTATTTATACTAATAAATAAATAAACAAATACGCAATCACGTTTGACTTAGCTCCGTGTAACTTCTGGCTCTTCAGCAAACCGCTCCGGGGAAGCCATTTTAAGTCAATTGAAGCCATTAAACGTGAATCGCTACTCGCATTGTATTTAATCGAATGGATATTAACAATAACAACTGTTTCGAGGATTGGAAAAATACGTTGGCACAAGTGTATTGGAGAAAGAATAAATTTAAATTTGAAGATTATGAAGAGACTCTTACTATGTTTTGCTCATAGTGGTATATAATATACAGAAAAATGTTTATTTAAATATTATTTTTAAATAAAAAAATTTTAAATTTTATTGTAATCTGCTGTAGTCATTCATCTCCTTTATGGCTGAAACCTAAAAAATATTGTATCTCCATCGTGTCTTTCTCATGCCGACTTTTTTGCGTTTTCTACATGTGGCGTCATTAATAATGGCCTCACGGCTCGCAAATGACATGTGACTAAGCCAAAACCATTGCGCAGTCTTTTCGCGAACGTTCAGTAAAAAGCATGCACGTTTTAGTTCCGTTTCCTTGCCTATGATCTAGACGATCTGCTAGGTCTTAAGGCATTCAATCTCCGTCTGATCTGTTCTTGAACTGGTTCGATAGTCAAACGGATGGTAGAACCGCTTTTCGTCAACTGCTTTGTCTACTACCTCCTTGCTTCTACGAAGAAATTCTTTCAAGCAATGCGATATGAGATAATTGTTTTGATTGCCGCTTGGCTATCGACGTAGTATATATTGATTACATTATAAGAGATCTCAACAGATTTCCTGGCCACAAAGACTTCTGCCTTAATTATACATACTTCTTTATTTCAGAGGCTTGAAGGATCGCTGGTGGGTCCATCCATCTTACTTTAGTGTGACTTGAAACATTTTCATTTTCATGACTAAAGCTTTGTATTATTAATTTAATATATTATATAACTCGGGGTCGGTCTTACTCCTCATTTGATTATAAAGCACTTCTGCAAAACCCTTAATATATTTGACACTCCGCAAGGTTTACTAGAGTGCCTGACTTTTGGTTCCACATTTACTTAACACCTTCTTACTTTTTGCTTATCAAATTACTCACTTATTTGCCATTAGAACCATAATCAAGCACAAATTTTGCTTCAAAACTCTATTACTTATCAAAAAACTTAGTCACTGGGCTCTTACTGGGCTCATTATGATTAAAAGGCGTGACGCTCCAACACTTAGCATCAAGTAAAATTGCAATCAAAGTCCATGATATACAAATCCACACATACATATATACAATTCAGTACAATCATACGAAGGCCACCATCCCAAAAGCGCTCTAATATTTTTTACCACAACAATCAAATTAAGTGCCGCCACCCGCACGCTGCTCAGTGCTTTTCAGCTGCAATTGAGGCGTGTAATCAAATCTGCCAATTCGCGCTGGCAACACACACCCGCCCACGCACACATAGCCACCGCCTGCTGTTGATAAAATTAGCATTTCTGATGATACTCTTTACGGGGGCATTTCGATGTTTTCCGACTTCCGAAATTCAATGTTGAAATTGCAATGCGTTTGCATGCGTTTTTTTTGTAGCCGCCTTTCGATTTGTTGTCGAACAATGTTTGATTGTTTATATCACAGTGGCGTCGTCGACATGTGACTCGGCGGGCTACCCTCTTACTCTCTCACGCTGTTTGTGCGTTGCACTGTCTGTCTGACTGCCGCTCGATAGCGGTTTGTATGGTTGCCACTCGCCAGTTGACAAAATAGTCAACTGTGCTGTGCTGTGGCACGCTTCCCGATACAGAGTACCGTTCTAGCTGAATCGGTCGTCGGTCCAAATGATTGCGACGGCATGCAGGTCTGTCGCTCGCTTGTCCATTTTTCCATTAAAATGCCACGTTACGCCTACTTACTATGCAAATTGATTGTCATGCCACATAAAAATGTCATTTCAATGTCAATTGTATTTGCGCTTGAGCGCAGAAATGGATAGTCGGGGATGGGGCGAGTTGGCGCTTGAGCGCAGGAAGCAAGTGCGTGCCTATGTAAATCCGTTAACATGCATGTAAATCTGTTTGTATGATGCATGTGTGTGTGTGTGTGCGTGTAATTGTAACTGTTTCGTGTGCGTGTGTGCGTGAGTTTTATTTTTTTTCTCTTTGTAATTCTGCTGTCAATCCAGTTTGGTCTACTTCAGTTTATTACGCTGTTCAATTTGCATTGATGACATTCAACATCGGCGTCATTACACTGTTGCCCCACACCTGCCCCTCGCTACTTAAATGCACAATACTTATACACATACAATTACAAATCCCATTATTTGCTATGCATATCCTTCCGGCACCCGCCCTACCTTTGCAGGTATGCACACACTCGTACAGCAATTTAAACCAAAATTAAATCCTGGCATGCGTGTGTGTGTGGGTGTAGGTTTGAGTGCGTGTGTGCCTGTGCGGTTATCCACTTTAATCTTGTAAATATTTCAGAGTACATTAAGTTTTTCGTGTGCCCTTATCTCTGCTTATTTGTTGCAAGTATTGCCTCAATTCTGTTGCTCAGCTGCAAGCCCTTATTTAAGACCTTTTTTTCGCAAGAGATTTAACCTTTTTTACACACATGCACCAATAAAGGGATTTGCCACTTCGTTGGAAGTTTCTCTGAAAATTGTATGAACGATTTGTGCTGCTTAATTTATGCAAATAGTCTGCAGCAACCTTTAAATATTTGGACTTAAAAATATGTGGAGTAAAATTTAATTGTCTTTTGTTTATTATTTGAAAAGAGAATTTAGTAAGTTTAATGCAGCTACTGAGAATCAATGGATTTGTATCTTCTACCGTCGAGAAATTTGTAGGTGGAAGGAGTTGCTGGAGGAGGCGCAGGGAGCTTTTCACCGATAGGTCAGAGTTAGAATGAAAGGTTGGAGGGAGAGTTTTCTGTAAGGAGCTCTCTGCAAACTTTTGCTTTAGGCGGATTATCAAGGCACTTTTTCCTTTATTGTCCAACGATTGTTAGAGTGCCTATGAAAAATCTCGGTATTCTTACTTTCGGCGAATCAGGCGACATTTCTAAGACTGTCATAAGCCTTCTCAACAAATTTCTGATAGCTCCAAACCACTTTGTCAGATCTATTATATATGAGTTTTAGGTAACACAACGGTCCGATATTTTAACCTGTTGCATCGTACTCTTAACTCAACCCAACAAGACTCATCTAGTAACCACATTTTCTTACAATACCGATCTAAATAAATGAATTGGAGTTAAATTTGCGATAGTTGTTATTGTTAATTTAGTTCTAGTGCACTTAAGCCCACCTATGGAGGGCTAGATCGCATAACTAGATAGAATCTAGTTAAGTTCCCATAATGTAGAACCGGCTATCGTAGAAATTTTCAAAAGATCTCAGATCTTTCGAACTTTAAATGTAAAAATTTTATAAAACATTAAAAATTTAATTAAAATTGCTTATTAGCGATCTTCCTTCTTCGCATCATATTTTGCTTCAAATATCACATTCTCAGCGATCTTTACCACCGTAGTAATTAATACCAAAAATTAATTCATAATAACTTAGCCAAATGTCACCTAAAAACCAGACGATCATAAAATCAACGCAGATGGGACAAAATCAGCGCTAAACTCGGCTATTACACGAATCAACTTTTGCTGCTGATTCTCGGGCGATTCTCTTTTGCTGTTGCCAATTGCATTCACACGAGCAACTGGTGTTGCGCAACACTGTTCGAGTTTTTTTCTCATTCTCTTTAACTTTACTTTAACCCATTGTCGTTTCTTTTTTCTTATAGGTATTTGGGCCACTCTATCACATATATTAATCAGTTCTGTCAATTAAGAATACATTTTATTTATAATTCAAAATTAAAGCAAAGGTTATATAACAGCTATTCACTATCGTCTGAATCAATTTGTATGGCTTCCTCCATACATTTCACAATATCTTTAATTAATTCGATTTTTTCGTCATACTCCATTTTCTAAAATATTTATATTATATTATGTATATTTGTACACATATTTGCAAATTGCGTACCAAAAGATGAAATAAAATTTTTAAATATATTCAAAATATTAATTTCAAAATAATATACGCAAATGCAACTATGTACTACGAAAGAAAGAATACGAATGCAGAAAAACGAATAAGAACACAAAGCGAGTTGCTGAACACTGGAAACTCGGCGCGATTCTCCTCTCCTCGTCGCCCCCTCGCCGATAAACCAAGAGTTGCCGCAACAAAAGTTGCTTCGTGTAATAAGGAACAGAAGGAACCAACATTATTTGTTTTGCTGCGACTGAGAGCACTATACTCTCTCTCCCTCATGCAGTTTCTCAACTCTTGCATATACTACTAGCAAGCGTTGATGATCCATGTTGAGTACGTAAGTAGTTGCTAAGACAACGGGTAATTGTGTTTGCGATGAGAGCATAAGCAAAGCAAATGTATGCCGATTTGTGCATCAAGTGATCTCTCTAATAATTCGCCCTGAAAATACAATTGCGCGTGTAATGAAATACTGTTTGGCAACAAGGAATTGTTCTCTACTATTTATCCATATTTTTTTTTCTATTTGTCTCTGGTTTGTCACATTCTCAACTTGAGACAATGTTCTGAACTTCTTTATTGGGTACTTATAGCGGCAGAAAAGATTCTGTTTCTGATCTGTGCAAGTGACTAAATTTTTATTAAGAATAAAGCTTTTAGAATTTATGGGTCTCCTTATAATAGTTTCGACGGCTTCTGCTGGAGAAAAGTTTGTCTATTATATATTCTGTAATTAATTTTTTAGATATGAAAAATAATAAACTTATTTCTATCAGCAAAGGAAATGGATAAGTATAACTTAACTCACAAGCTACACTACTCGACTTCATCTCAAGTATTCGAAAACACTGCTTACTCTTCAGAAAAAATTAAATTCTATACTATTTAGTCGATATGAATATTTAATCTATGCCAAATGTTTGGAGATTGTGAGGCTTTGCGGGAATGAAAAAAAGTGTGGATGAGAAATTGTCAATAAAATTTGTCAAATTATAATTTTAATAATCTGTAGCTTTGATAACAGAGAACCATCAGCCCTTATAATTATATTATATATTAAAAACACATTTGGATTTAATAATATTCGACTTCTATTTATTTAATTATGTCATTTCGCTGCGCATTTGAGTTTTTACGAGTTTGTTTACATTTTTTATACTTTTGTGTTTGTTTTTTTGTTGTATTTCAGTTTTTCGCTCATTACTTTGAAATTTCATTTTGCAGTTTTAATTTCATATCAATCTTATCTTATTTAGTTTATGCGCTTCAACTTAATTTTTACTTCATTGTGTCAGTATATATTTGTTTCATATGCCATACTATACTAATATATATGTATATGTATGTATATATAGTAATCTTTTACAATTTTTTTGTTTCTTTTATTAGGTTTTTGTTTTATGATAAACCATTTCACTTTACGAATTCAGTACAATATAATTTGCATTAATATTAAATTTATTTATACACGCTTAAATACTTATTAAACATTTAAAAATCTTCCTTTTTTATTTTTTGCTCGTTTACTATATTACAGTTATCATTTTTGCATTATATATATATATATTTTTTTTTTTTAATATACAAATAAGTTTATGTATTACAGATAGTAGTTTTTAATAATGTTCGAATGTAATTGGTTGTCAATCACTTAAACGATTTGCAGGCACTCCAAAGCGATCCACGATACGCATTCAGACATAACCGAATATTAACCATATTGAAACGATATAATATAAATGAAAATGTAATTTATACTTGTAGTTGCAGTATATATTTTTGAGTGCGTGAATATATATAAATATATTGATAGATTAATTGTAGTTTAATTTTACACACTTCAAGGAATTGAAACTGAAACTTTTTATTTTCAGATAAACAGCACTGGTAAAGTTTGGTACAAAACCTGTCTCTTATACACATCTAGATGTGTATAAGAGACAGGTGTTGAGCTTTTTATATCTATTTAAAGCCGTATTCGATAACTGCTGTGTTATAGAATAAAAAAAAAATTAAATAAAAATATTTAGTGCGCATTGCTTTAAAAATTATGGTTTGTGTCTCTGCTGCATACCGTTTTTTTCTCTGTATTTGGCAACACACTGGACAGCAACTGAGTATTCCATCAGGCACCCAAACGACATAGTACTCAGCGCCTATTTGAGCAAATTATCATTGTTGCGTTTGCTTGCAATTCTCAGAGCGACCATAAAATCAATGAAAATCAATTGAGCTGCTTGGCTGAGCGGCACTTTTTCTTTGCGAGAGCATATCCCGTAGGTCGATTAGGAACACATACGTGGCGTGAATTTTCTGCGGTTGTTATTGTCGAAATTTTTTTTAAAATAGACGAATGCATGGAAATAAATAAATTTTGATACAAATCATGCGCGCCTGGTTATTTTCGAAGCAAGTTAAATTTTATGTAGGCAGTTTCAAGAGATGCGCCACCACAAAACAACTCAAAATTTCACCAGGTGCCCATAAGCACTCATAAAGTTACTACGATTGTACTTTAAGAAGGACGACTATCACATATTGTGATCATAACTATGCGTTCCCTTTGTTGCTGGCATTCCGGACATTCCACTGGAAGCCTAGGATGCATTTGCAACTGTATTTTGTATTTTCAGTGCATTTACATAAAAGTACATACATATATTATATATATAGAATATACGGTATTAAATAAATAAATTTTTTTGGCGGTGATCAACTGGGTTTCCTGAACGCCTGTGACTTTGCTCTTTTAATTTCGTAATTTCATCAAAATTAAAACTTTCAGAAATATATTTTTAACAGGTCAGCATAAATATTTAGAAAAAGGATTATGAAATATCCTAAATATATAACATTTGCATATTTTAATATATTTGTTTTTTATTGACATATGTAAGTGACGAAAAATTATACATTTATTGGCTGCTTATTAATTTTCCTGTTTTTCTAATAACTTTTTAAGGAATTTCTAGTTACATAGTCCAAACGCATAAACTTTGCCTTCTAATTTGTTTGGTTGTCTGGTAGTTGGAGACAGTTCTTTATAAAAATTTAAAGAGTTCTTTTTGTAATCCGCGATCATTAAATTATTATCGTTGAGACTCTTTTAAAACCAACTCAATTCACTAAACCTGATATTTTAGCAGGCGCTCATGAACCCACATGGGTTTCAGCTAAAAGAGTTTCGTTGGTAGTCCTCTGCAGAGATTGTCCTAACCTATCATGGTATATCTGCTGTTTTTTCTGTTTGCCTGGTATTTTGCAGTCGACAATAATACAAATTTTTCACAAAGCCCTCGCACATAACAAATCAAAGAAATAACTAAATCAATAAAAGAGGATTTTTTCAATCGTTGCTTACCAGGCGCGCACAGTAAATACAGCGACATGGTGAGTTTGAGCTCCTTCTAAAATTATAATACTAACTTGAACGTGCCAACTTTTAATTTATACGTCTTACAGAGAGAAAGACAGAACAATTCCTTATTGCCGCATTTGCATTTTCAGTGTGAATTATGATATGTTCCCCACTTCATCTGCCAATCAGCATGCATTTGTTTTGCATGTGCTCTGAATGCAAACACAATGATCCGTTGTTATAGCAACTTCATAAGTGGACATTCCAGCGGAGGCGTGCTCAACAGGGATCAGTAACTGTTACTACTTAGTATATGCAAAAACAACATGTGAATGCGAGCGTATAGTGTTCTCACGCAAATGCAAGAGTTGGGAAAACATGTAAGTGAGAGACACAGTGTAGCGCTGCCACTCTCAGCAACCCAAATAATGCTGATCGCTTGATTTTGCGCAACCTCCCTTGTCTTTATGATTGCCTGGTGCTTCGGATGGTTTGGTTGAAGTTGAAATTTTTCACTTTCAAGGTCGTCCTTCTTGAAACTATTTGCAATCATTATTTTTGGCTGGCTACTGCTGTGCCGGCCTTGAGCGCACTGCATGATTTTTAATTAATTGTTAATTGCAGCTTGCGTGCTGTGTTGCTGCTAATTGCAATTCGCAGTTGTTGAAAAAGTTATTGTTTTTCAATGAGGCTGTAAATTGGTTTTAATGCAACAACTACAAATTTATGAGTTTTTTGTTTACCACACAATGCTGCGCGGAATGCATAAATCGCACGCACACACATACGTGCTTTCATAGCACAGCATAGCATGGCATGTAATAAATTCATATGCGTGGCTTCCGCATTTTCACACACACACACGTACATTCTATATACATTTGCATACGCCATCAATTGTTTTTTACGAGTTTATTTTCTGTTTACTTTAACATTTAACATTTACCATTTATTTACATTTAATTTACAACATTTATGAATATGCATACATATGTAGGTATTTATGTTTATTTAAATTACTATACTTTCATATATGCTCCGTACTTTGTTTTGTTGTTTTTTTTTCTCATTGTTTTGTATGTAAAATTCTAGTTATTTAATAAGTTGCTAATTAATTTAATTTTACGCTAACTACGGCAATTAAGTTTTAGTTACATTTTCGTTTGTTTTTGTTTTTTGTTAATGATTTTTTCGCTTTTTGCATTGATTTTTTTAAATGTTAATAGTTATTATACAAATAATTGTTTGTGGTTTTTCTGTAGTTTGTCATTATTACTACTTTTTCAATTTCACTTTAGGTTAAGTCTACTCTACTTTTTATTTTTACAAAATTTACATAACATTTGCATGTTTTTCATGTTACACGTTGTGTTTGTTGGTATTTATTTGCTAATTACAGAAATAATTGCATTGCACACAAGTTTTAAAATAAAAGGCGATAATTCGATTTTGTGAGTAATTTAAAGATGGAATTTGATTTGATTATTGATCACGTTTATTTGCTGTTGCGTAATTTGTGGAAGCTAGTCGAGCGCATTGCAGTGTTGCGGTGGTTATTGATTGGAAAAAAATTTTCAAATTAATTTTTAAAGAAATTAGTAAAATAGTTAAAAATGTGGAGAATGTGCAAAACGTTGATTTATTTTTTTAAATAATTTAATTAAGGATTTCTAAAGGTGAAAGATAAATAAAATATAAAGTTAGTTTTAGGAAGGAAGTAATTATTCAAAAATTTATTTAAAGCAGTAGGATATAATGAAACTCATCAACACAATAAACAAAAGGTTTAAACA